>NW_022985206.1:317517-449233 GCF_010093535.1 Lindgomyces ingoldianus
GCAAGAGCAAACTTGGAGTGGACCATCCAGACACGCTGACCAGCATGGCCAATCTGGCGTCGACGTACAGGAATCAAGGGCGATGGGAAGAGGCGGAGTCGCTGGAGGTGCAAGTGATGGAGACGAGCAAGAGCAAACTTGGAGTGGACCATCCTTCCACCCTGACCACCATGAATAACCTTGCGTTCACTTTTAAGGGAAAGGGCGATAAGGGGAAAGCCATTAGGCTAATGGAAGAATGCGTTCGAAAACAGAAGTATATCCTTGGCCTAGACCACCCCTACACGAAAGACTCAGAAGATTCACTTAATAGTTGGCGCATAGAAGGCTTAAGCCTGGGTTCCCTAAATAAAGAAGCAGGTAACGCAGTAGCTATAACATAGCCAGCAAGCAGAGACATGTCGCGCCTGCCGCGAGGGCCTAAAGTTGCATATAGGTACAAGAAATAAGTCTTACAGCTAGGAGCGCTTAACAAGATAGTAGTGAGGCTTAATAGTGTTTGTCAAAGATGGGAATTGGTAGATGCAAGAAGCACGATAATTAATGTTAGAGGATGGCGACGTGGCGACAGGTTATTCAAGGAGTATAGGCGAATACTTAGTTGGGGAGGAGGAGCGGAGGGCAGCAGAGCAAGTATCTTACCACGGGGTTTCTGTCATGCAACGTTTCGTAATACGGCCTAGCCACATTCAGAAGGTTAAGCGCCCAGAAAGATTGATTGGGCAAGATGATAGCAAGGGAATGCTTCCGCCAGGGGATGAAAGAACAGTCCTGTGGGCAAAAGGTAACGGGGATTTTGCAATCTACTGTATATCCTACTCGAATCTAGTCATTGTTCCATGCTTACTTTCCCCATAGTAGGATGTTCCACTACTAATGGTGAACCCCTCCGCTTCATTTCTCAATTTTAACTGTTCCTCTTGTATAAAATATTCAGCTGTGGAAGCGGTTCGAATGAGAGTGTGAGAGTAGGGGTAGCGCCAAAGCAAGCCGGGTGGATTGGTACACAAGGGATCTAAGTAAGGGAGGCCGTGCCTGCCGCTAGGAAACCTCTAAATCCACACTCTCCCCCCTAAGATAACAGAACAATTTCTCAAAAATTTAAGAAGACTGATGTCTTATGGATAGACCGGGCTTATCGATATGCAGGCCCTCATATCATCGCTGAGGTTTTGCCATCTATGTTTTTATCGCGGATGTATGCTGGATTATCGATCTACTCGCTGTTAGCGACATGGAAACTAGCTGATCTCGTATTTGTCCGCTCAGTCTGAGGCTAGCCTAACTCAATCAAAGGCAAATTCAAGAGAAGCTGAATACAGCCTGTGAGGGATGAAACACCAAGATGAAATTCCCCCAAGAGCTTGTTGAATTAGAATAGCTAGCTTGATCTTTGGTTAATGAATCTTGTTCCATCTTACGTTCAGGTTAGGGCTCTTCTTCTTAGAGTTGGATGGTATCGATTCTTGTTGTGGACAATCGGTTATCTCCTGTTGGTTTTGAAAAGAACTATGGCAGGTTCGTTCCGGTACAACGTTCTTAGCCCCGCTGGTCTGAATTGATGGATGGGTAAATAGTGAGATGGAGAGGTGGCCGGGGCACTTGTGCGTTGTCTAGGATGATAGCCTAATAACTGCAGTGTTTGCTAGTGTAGGACGTTTCACCCGTCCAATCCCTGCTAAGATCGGTAGGCTAAGAATCTATTCAATCATGGCGGCGAGGCCACGCTTGGTTGGAAGCCTCTAATTTCTCTTCAAGGTGTCCGTCCGAGATATCCATGATGTAATTCACGTGTCCTGTGCGTCCATAGACAACACCAAGTAGCGTTAGAATGCGGTAACCTTCTATCCTATTCACGAGCACGAAATGAATCCTTGGTCGATGGCAGACGACACCAAACTAGAACTCTAGCTTTGGATAAACTGCGAATAGCCAGTGACAGCCTTGTGACCTCTTGAAACACTTCTTCCTCTCCGCCATCATCTTCACCAACGGCTTAGAATAAACGCTGATACCGCATTACAGTTATGACAGTGCAGCATGCCACGCCGGAACTCGAGAGGTTCGTGGGCAGGGATTGCACGCAACCGGCCTCTAGGAATGGGATTGAGGGGTAAGTCGGGAGCGCAGCGGAGACCTTGTATTCGTAAACAAGCGTTAGCAATTCGTCAACTACATGCTGTAGGAGCCGAGGGAGATGCTCGAAGCTGATGGGAAGTGATGCAATTGGTTGCGTGACGTTTGGAGCTCAGATTGCGCTTGAGGCTGCTGGCATCTTAATGAAACAACTTTTGTCAGCGGGTTTTGGTGCAAGCAATTGTACAGCTGCGCCCTAAATTTCCTGGTATGTCCAACCGTTTCTCGCTAACTTGAGAGTAAGTGCGAGGCGATGGGGTAGCTACCGTTTTGGTGGGTGTTGCGCGAGAGGTAGTACACCGCTAGTGCCAAGAGCTCGCAAAATCTGGATTTCTGCCGCTTACCAGCACTCCTCGAAGTGCTAAGATAATGCGAAGTGTAGAGAAGCGAAGCTCTGCGTGGATCGTTTGCAATTGGCACCCATGATCTTGGGGTTGTTATTTGGGCAATAGCTTGCGCAGTGGTGTCACCTTGCATCAAGTCACTGCTTAGTTCCAACCCGGTGGAGGCTCGCCGCTTTTTACACGCACACATCGTTCAGCACAGATTCAAGCCTTGAAAGGGAGTCAGGACAGTGTCCCCGCTCCTATTCAAACTATACAATCTGGAAGACGCTATGCAAATATATCCTCTCGCCATGTACAAGGCGTATTGATTCCTGCGCTGCTCCATTCGGCCCTCGCCACTGCTTTACAGTTAGAGGTAGCTCAGGGATCTGTGAAGTTCTGAGCCGCACTCTGGCCCAGAGCCTTTGGACCATACGCAGTGCCCATTTCTACCTTTATATATCTCCAGTATACCTCTGCACAGACCCATTCAGCAACGTGGAAGCTAGAATGACATTGCGGGGCAAATTCGTCGGCCCTTTTTGAGAAGCCGACAGCCTACCAAAGAGTGTTCGACATGGGTGACTGATTTCTTAGCGCCCATGATAGTTGACCCACGGCTGCTTGGCTAGCGGGAGGGGGCTTCAGGCTCATAATGAATCTTGAGGTGCCAAACCCTACCTTAATAATCGCTAATAGGAGAACTACCTCTTAACTAGTGTAACCTCCTTACCTACCAGTGGCCACCCATCAATTCAAGGCTGATAATCCATGGCCTATCCATCTACCCACGTCGAACACACTTGACAAAATAATATGAAGCTTTCCAATCTCTGACTCAAATATCAATAGGATTTGTATTGAGGGACAGTTTACACCTGAAATACTGCTGATGTCCATGATGTTGCAGCTAGCTGGACTCAGCAAGCAAAAGGTTGTAGCCAACCCGCAAGAAGGCGGTAAAGCTGCTGGGAGATCTTGAGTGTCCTGAACTCTCGCCCAAAGCTTGAGTAGTATATAGCTAGAGCTCGTCGTGGGGAGCGGGAGGCCTTGCCCTTTTCGCGAGTCGCAGGCTATCAGAATGGCCTGAAGACGGAGCTAGACGGATAAAACAATCACGATGTTGACGCTTTCCTGGAGGGGCATAGCATGCTGCTAGGAGAACCTTTGGCGCTCCGACGCCTGGACTAGATCTTTATCATTTTATTCAAAGCTTAAGAATTATGTCGAAGGCGAGAGTAGTCTTTTCATAGTTTGGTTTCCTCTATCAGTACCACTTAGCCATATTGTTGGCGGCCCTGGCCCAGCACCGCATGTCAACGCAACAAGTTTGGCACTAAAACTCCACCGCCTATCTTGGCCCCTTGTCAAAAAATGATCTTAATCCTTGCTGCTCTTGCCCGCTAATCCGAAATAGATATAAAAAAAAGCCAAAAAATACATGTTGTTGAATCGACCTCGTTCACGTGTTAGCATCTGGTGCCCATACAAATCTGCGCTGTAAATCAAACGAAGCGTAGTGGGGGGTTGCCCAGTGGGTTGCCAATCCCACTGGACAAGGAAAACCTGAAATTTTGGCTACTATATAGGCATCTAAATTCAAATTTTCGGGAAGCCTTTTGGGTGTTTTCGAGGGGTGAATCATGTGCTGAACAGTCTGCAGACTCAGACTAACACGGACCGAGAGGCATACCTCGGGAGACCCTTCTAGAGAAGGGTGTGAAAAACTTCTGGCTAGGAACGGCCCGAACGGCTACCAACGCTCGCCTAGCGCTACACCTCGAGGACAGGTCTGGTGCTATTCTCTTCACCTTATCTAATTTCCGTATTAGCACTACAACTTCAATGGAGCTTCCTCTTCGACTTCGAAATCAACCAGAACCTCCCTCACTACCCATCCTCAACACCACAACCACACGGCCACCTTGTCTTCGACGTTAAAATCAATTAAATCCTTCGGCACGACCAGCTGAAGGGCAAGTTCATGCTAAGAATCTACTGGCCCAGGACCCTGGCTACTTTCCGATGCAAAAGACGTCTTCGTTCTCGCTCAACCGTAATCTAACTCCGCCATCACCATCATGACTTCCGTTGTAGTCTTCCTTGACGAACTCCCAGCTTTCGAGAGCGTGTGTAGTTGCGTGCCGCACGCCTGGGACTTCGTCGCCGAACGTTCCTACCACTGGGCTGTCACCTCCATCTCCACCACCATCCAAAACGCAGTCCACGTCCATACCATCGCCCGAGACCCTCAAGTCCCAGAACAAGGGCAATGGGGACGCGGCTCCCTTCCTCCAATACTCCCCCCCTCCCTCCGCCCTTCGGTACTTCAATACAACATTTGTGATTTCGCTTGCCTCACCATGGCGCTCATTCTCGACAAAGCCGTTAAGGGGATTAATGTGGCACTAGATATCAGGTGGATTCAGGTTTTAGTGCGCCCCTGAGATGCAGTTTAGGTATGATGGGCAAGTGCTTTACCACTATATACACTCTGTAATCCTAATCATTGGGATCCACGGACACTATATAATTGACCTCACCCGCCACCAGTTTGGCTTCCCTGCCGTGAAGTCAGCGTGACCAACAGGAAGGACTACAATTCGTAGAATACGATACGTTACAATCACGTGCATTGTAGAGTTGTATACAGTAAGTCTCTAAGTTGTATTAAATTGTACTTAAGCCTAAAAAGTATATTGTATTACAACTTGTATAGGCTTTTTTTAGTGGTAAGGTTTAAGGTGAGGCCTAAGTAGTCTAGTAATAACCAACCCCCCTGTCTTGGCCCGAGTCACGGGTCACGTGCCCGGGTCACGTGCCGTGAGGGGTCACGTGTCGTGAGGGGTCCTCCGCAGGAGGGTCTAGTCGCCCGTGTAATTTTTGGTAGCTTGGGGGCCCAGATTTGTATGGGAAAATCCACCTTCTCCTAACTTTAACGCGACCTACTATCTCTCTATTGCTCTTATTGCCTGGCTTAGCGCAAGAATAAATTAATTTATTTAATTCTGCGTTAACTAGTATACTTTTTAGCAAAATCGCACTATAGGTTGCAGAGATAACCCTGTGTTCAATTAATTACCTTAGGGGCCTAGCGTTTGTGCAATAGATCCTCTCACACCCCTAGCAACTTAACTATATAAGGACAATAATACAGCTGCGCGCGTTGCCTTAATTCTTACGCATATATAAGGTATAATAAACTCTCTATAAATTTGTTAGCTTTCTGCGCTTATAAATTATATACACAGCTAGTTGTAGTATTTTAATTTATCCTAACGTACTTCATAGGCGAGTTGCTCACACACCTGAGTCGCTTACTTTTGCTAAGACCCTACTAAACTACCCTTCCTACACTAATGCATTCCCTACAACACTACTTAGACGCGCTAAAAGAACATTAGATACAGCTTACGCTCTAAGCTTTTAAATAAGACATAAAACTCTTAAAGAAATGTGCTATAGCTATGTATAAAGTCCTATAAAAGACAATAAATAACTATAGTGCTAGATAACCTTTACAAGCTAATTCTACAGCTAAATTATAGAAGCTAGGTAATAAAAAGAAGCAGGTAATTGTTAAGACTATACTTAAGCTATATGCGCAAGGAATTTCCTCTTAGATAGCATTTATAGCTAATATAGCTAATTCTTTGCGCGCTAAGCGTAATCTAGGCTATGTTTATATAAACTAGCCTAGTACGTTTGTAAAGCGTTATTTAGAGCTTAAAGTAACATTTAAGCGTAAGTATAACTATAAGAGAGCCCTCTGCAAGAGTCCTAGGGTAATTTAGAGCAGGTTTAGCCTTGTAGAGAATATTAAAGCTAAGTATAGCATCTAGAATAATAACACATATAACTTTAGTAAGATAGGGTTTATAATTAGCTAGATATCTCTTAACTATACTTACACTTAAAACTTTACTTTAAGCTCTAAATAACACTTTATAAATGTACTAGGCTAGTTTATGTAAACATAGCCTAGATTACGCTTAGCGCGCAAAGAATTAGCTATATTAGCTATAAATGCTATCTAAGGGGAAATTCCTTGCGCATATAGCTTAAGTATAGTCTTAATAATCACCTGCTTCTTTTTATTACCTAGCCTTTATAATTTAGCTATAGAATTAGCTTGTAAAAGTTGTTTAGCGCTGTAGTTATTTATTATCTTTTATAAGACCTTACACATAGCTATAGCACATTTCTTTAAGAGTTTTATATCTTATTTAAAAGCTTAAAGTGTAAGCTGTATCTAACATTCTTTTAGCACGTCTAAGTAGTGTTGTGGGGAATGCATTAGTGTAGGAAGGGTAGTTTAGTAGAGTCTTAGCAAAAGTAAGCGACTCAGGTGTGTAAGCAACTCGCCCATAAAGTACGTTAGTAACATTAGAGGGCTTAGCTAAAAGTCTTTTTTACCTGCGCTTATGTTTTATATGCGCAGGTAGTTATTATATTTATAATTACACTTTAGCTAGATATCTCTTTAGTATATCTCTTTACTTTATGCTGTATTATGTTTAGTTTACTCTATAAAGTGCGTTATAAAGGGCCTAGTTAAAAGCTTCTCTTAGCTGCGCTTATGTTTTATATGCGTAGGTAGCTGTTATATTCTTAATTATACTTAAGCTGCATAGTCCTTTTGCTAACTGCGTACAGCTAATATTACTTTAACATTATATACTAATATGCGTTCTTTGCTGCTATTTAACATAGATTTCTTCTATAAGACAGAGCTCTATAAAACAGAGCAGCACACATTGCCTGTTGCTGCTACTACTACACTAAGGCTGCTAGTACACAGTGTTAGACAGCCTAAAGGTTTAAAATTATTAAAGTCTATGCTTATGTAGTAAGATCTACTAAAGCTAAACCTTACAGCAAAAGAGTAGGAGCAATTTGCCTTATATATAACTGCAGTTAAGGGAGTTTACTATAACAACAGCTAGAGGAGAGGCTTGTTCCTTAAGTTTATTAGGCTTACCTCCTAAGCCTTACAATATTAAGCTATGCTGCTTAAAAAGGTAGATAGGAACAGTGCTATAAAGCTACATTTATAGTCTGTTGTAACACCTAAGGCTGCTATCTAGGACTACATCACAAAGCTTAAGGCTAAGCTTAATGTGTTATAGTTAAAAATAATGTTATTTAGATAATACTTTTAATAAGCATTAAGTGCTTTTATCTAGTGTGCTTAGTCTAATATTACAGCACCTATTTGTTAGTATGCTAGCACCCTGTTTAATCTCCTATTCTAGTTATACTAGTTAAGTATAAGGACACCTAATAATAAAAACTATTTATAAATTATATTTATTATTTTAAATATCTGCTTTTTACAGCATTTTAAGCTATTAAACTGCTTTTTATCTCTACTATCTCTTCTTCTTTACTCTATAGGCGTAAAACAACATGTTTTTAAAGTAACACAGTCTCTAAGGTTAATAGAGTTATATAACTCTGCGCAGCGCTTAATTAGTGCGCTTAAGGCTACTGCGTAAGAAGTTATTTGCTATTACTAGTTTTTAGCGCTGTGCGCTTTAGTATATAATAACTGTAATATACACCTTAGCGTTAGCAAGTAAAGCTACATAAAAAAAAGTATAACCTTTTTAATTACTACTAGGCTAATATATAGATTCTATAGTGTTATAACTAATTAGGGGTGTTGCTATCTGCGTTAGTTAGACTTTAACAGCACAATCCTACTAGACATAGGCAAAATAGACCCTCCTTCTAAGCATAGTAATATTATAGAGGCCTTTTATACTACGTAAACTATTAGCATTTTACGTAAAGCCTACAGCGCTGTTATTAATAAGTTTATTACTATTAGTTAAGAGCTTAAGAAGTGCTTAAAGATGCTAAAGATTAACTACTTACTTATGCTACCCCTAGGAAACTAAAAGCTAACTTTAATAATACCTATTTAGCTAGATAAAAGTATAGTAGTAAATAATATTAAAATACTTTAAGACTTTTTTTAGTTATAGATAGGTCTTACTAATAAGCTATTTATAAAAAACAAGCTAGTGTTTCTAGTTACTAGTAATAATAAGACGCTAAATTAAATGTAGTCTGCTAAACTTAGCGCTGCAGGGAATATAACTGTGTACAATAAGCTAAGCTATGTAGTACCTCTGCCTAGATTGTTCCACGCCTAAATGCATAGCATTAGAGCTATACTTAAATTATACTTTAAAGACAAGCTAGCAGCAGGTGACTAGGTTTGCCCTGCTACACTAAGATATTCTGCTAGCAAAATAGCCTAGAAGTTTGTTACGCTAAAGTCCTTTATATACGCCTACAGGAGAACATTTATGTAGGATAACTATAAGGCTTAAATTATTACTAAGTTTTATTACTATCTAATTACTTATTAATAGCATAGCTTAGGGTTAAACTAGCAGTTTCTACTAAGTGTAATAGTAAAAGCAGTAAATAACTTAATAGTAAAAGTGTTTACTAGTTTAGTTAAAAAAATAGTAGATTTACTATAAAATCCTAAGAATTATATAGAAAATTATAAGTGTTAGGTTAATTTTATGTTTATCTAAAACTGCTATGCGTATAAGCTCCTCTTTTAGGCTATTAAATATAGGGACGTTAGCCTGCTAAAGGTGGCTATCCCTAAGGTCTTATAACTATATGCTTACGCTAGAAAGCGTGCTTACACCTTAAAGTTTTTATACTTAAAGCGCCTTATTAACAGTAACTATAGCAGCTTAGCTACTTACATAGCTATAGCTTTTACTTTGCTTATTAATCTAACTAGTTAGAAAAGTAGTTAGTTTCTAGTTAACTTTATAAATAAGTTTCTTAACTATAATGTAAAGAACTAGTAAAGTAATAAGCGCACTTTAACTACTTTTATTTATAATTTTTCTAAGTACTACACCTTTAATGCTATTTTTTTTACGCCTCTTAAGCGTGCGCTTTATAAAATGTAGGGCGCAAACGCTTAAAGGCAGCATAACTATGTCTAGCGTAGTGCTGTTATTTAGTTGCTAGCAAAGGCATTAAGTATAATAATAGCTCTAGATCTATCTTAAAAGAATGCTACTATCTCTAGTATTAACATTAATCTAACTACTGCTGTAAAAGTAATATATAAGTCTATAGATATATTAAATCACAAGTTTCTATATGCTGCAGATAAGGATGCTAAGGATAAGATAGTAGCAGCTATTAAATTTGCTAATAATGTTATAGCTTTAGTCTTTAACATTATAGCTAACTTTAAGCTAATTAGTAAGCAGCTTTATCTACTAAAAGTTAATTATAAGTTCTTTAATAAGTGTAATAACATTAGAGTTATGCTATAAAGTCTGTCCTTTTTATTAGTGTAATTTAGAAGTTAAATGCACACATAATTTACATGCGCAGGTAATATATAAATATAATAATTTTTATATATAGGAGTTATAGCATCTAAGTTATGTTTTTCTACTATGTAGTATTACATTATAGCCTGTGTAGTAGTAGTAAAAGTTTCTGCTTACTTTTACTTTTTACTCTTAGTTTCTCTTACCTACACTTAATAAAGTTATAAGTAAAATTTACTAAGTAGCTATACTAATATTTTGTGTGCGCAGCTTACTGCAGAGTTTTATTTATATATATATGCAGTGTCTGCACTGTGTTTAGAGTATATAAGAGGTAAGCTTTCTAACACTATAGTCTGTGCACAAAAACTTACAATACACAATATCTCTAGCAAGGCATGCATCTGCGCCTCCACGTGTTAAGATTAGTACTAAAAATAAAGTTACTCCCTACGCACGTTAATAGCAAGTGCAGGTTAGTGCCTAATTATAATAGTTATAGTTGCTAGGTAGATGTATTATTATTATTAATATTATTGCTATAGTAATAGTAGTTAAGCATAATATAGTAAAAAGAACTATTTGCTTAGATCTATATAGTAAGTCTTATATCTAAACTTCTTACATAATAGCACTATTTCTTTATACATATTCTAAACTTACTCTCTAGGTTTTAGCTAGTAAGTATAATTAGTAGAGGTTTTTTAAAGAAATCTGTATATATACTAATCTTTATTGCTTTAAACATTATGTTTTACTCTTTTTTTAATCTATTATGTCTCTTATTATGTTTAGTTAAAAGCTAGTATATTTAATGTCTATCTGCGCTTATAATTTATATGTGTAGAGAACTAATAATTTTTTTAGCTTTATTTTTATTATATTCTAGAGTTTTTTTACTACTTTTAGAGTATGTATACATTAAATAAGCATGTAACTAACATATAGCAGCAGATCCTGCCTAAGTCCTAGGGCCTAGCCACCCTAAATAGCTAGTAGCCTTTAAGCTATAAAGTAAGAATAGTAAGGAGAAGCTTAGCTAGCTCTCTTCTTATAACTATAATAATATTATAGTTAAAGATAGGTCTAGCTAGCTTATCTTTAGCAGCAATAATAATAATAATAATAATAATAATAATAAAGGGAAGGCTCCGCTTCCTAACTAGGGGTTCTCCCTGCCCTGCACGCCCCCCTCTCTCCCTAAGTATGTTTATTATGCTGCTTATACATATACCTTATATTAACACTTATGTAGCCCTAACTTTGCCCTTGCTAACTAGGAGCTAGCACTAGCGCTAGTGCCTAGTGTTACTCCTGCTCTAGCAGGCCTAGCCTTAGTTGCTTAGTAAGTTGTTGTATCTATATAATTGTCAGATTGAAGCACTGTTTCTGGGCTTCCTGAGATGAATGATGGGTTTGGATATGATGTATGGGATGATTGATTGATTGTATTGATTGTGTTGACTTATCGATCCTTTTTTTTTGCTCTACTCGTGTTGCTCGGCTTTTTGTTCTGCCGATCCGAGTCCCTCGCGCACTAGCCCTATGCGCGACCAGCTTGCAACATGCTGCAATTTGCTGCAAAATGCTGTAACATGCTGCAATTTGCTGCAATTTGCTGCAACATGCTGTAAAATGCTGCAATTTGCTGCAACATGCTGCAACATGCTGCAAAATGCAGCAATTTGCAGCGACATACTGTTCGAGCTTATTGCTCGTACTATGTAGCAGCTTTCGTCAAACGTTCCTCCTGTCTTGACAGTAGGTGCGCATATCTGACAATAATAATATATAATAAAGCTGCTAATATTAGTTATAGGGCTTAAACTTATCTTTCTTTGCTTAACATTCTATAAGACATATATACAGGTACATTAAAAGACACTAGCTAACGTTCCTAAGGGTTTCCCCCCCTAGACGTTAGATAACAACGTTGCCTAGTAGGGGATCTAGTTAGAATAGGTAACTAACTATAACACTATAGTTAGCAAATAAAGATATAACTTTAAGTAGGCTAAGGCTAATAACTCTTAACCTAGGGCTAGTAGTAGTGCTGCATAACTCTTAGAAGGTTACTGTAAGCGCCTTACCTATACTTAACTAATCTATAAGTACTATAAAGTTAGTTGCATAGAGCTGTGTACTTATTACACTACTTATTATAGTAGCCCTCTGCGCTGCATTATCTACCTAGACAGCTTCTGTGTCTCTAAAAAGAACATAGAAGGCTAGTGTGTAGAGTGTTGTTATGCTAGAAAGCTCTACTTAGTAGCTTCTAAGTAACTATTAGTGCTGCTAACTTCTAGAAAAATAAAAAATCTATGTAGTTACCTAAAGAAAGTTAGTTCTAGTAATTAAGATTATTAATGTTTATATTTTTAAATTTTTATATATAATAATGTAAAGCTTTTACCTAATAACAATTTCTTTACACTACTTAGTAATGTATATGCTTACATGCATTACTTAGTAATTCTATAGTTACCTGCACTAATATATTATAAGCGCAGCTAACTATATATTAACACATAAATGTATACTTTATGTCTTACCTTTTTACTGCAAATGTCTTATGTTTTGCCTACTTACTGTATTACTACTTATTAATTAATAAGCTAATAAAATAACAAGCTACAACTATGTAAATATTATATCTATGTATTATTAGTTATATATTAAATTCTGCAGCTAGCTGCGCACACATTTTATGTGCGCAGCTAGACTACTTATTTTAGCGCAGTAAAAAGGTAAGGTTATAAGATAATATTAATCTAATATGCTTTATACACTAAGCAAACTTCTCTACTGCTAGCTACAGTATGTAAGAATAAACCTTTTATGTTAATGTGTATATTAAGCTTCTAACTACGCATGTACTTTTAACAAAACCCTACAGGTATGCATATATATGTAGTTGCAGAATATAGTAGCTACCTGCGCTAATAAAATACAAGCGCAGCTACTCTACATATTACTGCAGCACATTAACATGCACTATGTGCTGCAACAAACTAGCTACTAACCTGCCTTCTATGTGCTAGCGTGCAATTCTCCTAATTACTTGCTAATACTAGGCGCTTTCTGCGCTGTTTTTTAACATGCTTAACTACTAATAGCGCACTACAGGCAGTAAGCTTAATGTTTAGAGTTGTAGCTTAAAGGGGCACTTTTTACACTATAGCGCTTAAAGGGGCAACTAATAGAGTAGTAAGTAGATAAATAGTAATCTGCCTTATAAAGACTGCTAGCGCTTTTCTTATAAAAGGTTAATTACTAGGCGTAATAGGTTTTATCTTAAAGGCAGCATAAGTTACAGAGATAACGCAATCCCTGTATGTTTTTGCCTATGCCTATTAAAACAAATTGCCCTCTGCAACCTGCAGGTATAAAGACGCTATGCAATTACAATTCTTCTTCTAGAGAACACGCTCTTTTAGATCTAGACAGATAGACTAGAGCTAGCTGCTAGTACCTCTCTTATTTCTAAGTGTAATAGTAAGACTAAGTAGCGCATCTTTAACTTTAGCCTTTATTACAGGATTAATAGTGTCTTTGTCCTTAACATTGTTTAATAGCATAATAAAATACTACTTTAAAGCATAACTAGAATAGTTATTATAAAGGTTAGTGTAAATTTTTTTAAAGGGCTCTAAAATTATGTTCTAATAGCAGCTACTATTATAAACCTTATGCTTAAATGCTAATAAATAGTGCTTATACTAAATACTATTAGGCGCATTTTTAGGCAAAGGCTTTTTATAATTAAGTAGGTAAAGCTTTTACCTACTATTAATAAAAAAGCTGTTAGTAAGCTTATTAACACTAACTAAAAAAAGTTTACTAAGAAACTTTAAAGCCTATGCCTAATAGAAATATAGTGCTAGCGTAGGTGTTTGCTATTTAATAGAGATTTAATACTAGAAAGAACTAATAACCTTATTACTAGGTGCCTACATAAAGACAGCCTTGTCTTCTTTAAGAGTGTTGCTATAGTTTACCTACCTAAGCTTCTGCAAAGCATTCTTAAGAAAGTAGTAACTAAACTAGGTAATATACTTTACACCTAGTAGGTTAACTTCTAGCGCATATATAAATATAGTAATAAGTATGCAAAGCTTACTGCTATTAAAATAACACTTAATATTAATGTAAGTGTCTAGTGTAAGCTGTTTATAATACACTTACATAATCTAATTTATAGTGTTTATATAACTAGCATTATTTAACTAGTAAGTAATACTAGCTGCTAGTTCTATAGTGTCTTTAATAAAGTAGATAAAGAATATTATTTTTAGTAACACATAATTAAAATAAGCTAAGGTGTTATTAACTATAGTATAAAAGACTTTATAGTAGAGTAAATAGATCTTGCTTAAAAAGGTAAGCTCTAGCTTTATAAAGATGTTGCTGTAATATACCTTTGTTTAAATAGAAGCGCCTTTGCAGAGATAATAGAAGCCTGTAGACTAGGATACATCTAAGAAGTTAGTGTGCGTAAGAGTAGCTGTTGTACTAAACTAGCAAGTATAGTCCTTAAGTTAGTCCTGCAGCTTAGATATCTGCCTATAATAAGGACAGAAGCCCCCTCTCTAGCTGTTGCAGGCATAAAGATGTAGCTTATTAATAGTAATTAGCTAGTAGTGTTGCCTAAACTTAAAATTCTTAATTACACTCTTAAATTTCTCTTTATTAACATAGCTGTTATTAAATGTTTTTATTAGTGTAGTCTTTTAAGCTATAACTACTGCCCTTATTAGTGCATTCTTAGTCTGTCTAGGCTTCTTAGGGACTACCTCCCCTAGAACCTCTAGTAAAGCTGTAACACGCTGCGCACGCGGTTTATGTGCGCAGGTAGACGCGCCTTTTCTACAACAACTAGTGTTTAGTGTAGTTAAAGTAGTAAGCTAAGACATTAATGCAGTTAAAAAAGTTAGTATGTAAAAAGTTAAAGTGCTATTTAAAAACACTAAAGTAATTAGCTGTAAAAAGAGGTAGAAATTAATAGACAGCTGCGCTTGTTAATTATTAGTATAGCTAGCTAGTAAATTATATGCCTTACTTACTTATAAATCCTAAGAATGTAAGGTAGCAGGTAGAGAAGTCTATGTATTAGTTAAAGGAGCTAAATTATTAGGTAAACTTATAGTTGCCTATGTAAACTTTATAAAAGCATAGCTAACTATAAAATTACTTAACAAATTAACATTTTTTTTATTTAGGGCTTCTCTAACTACAATTTTAGCTAACAACTAGACATAAGTATATCTGCCCTAGGCAATATTATGCTAGTGTTCTACAGTATTGCTATTGCTGTCTAAAATAAAAGGGAGAACACTAATCCTACAGTAGCGCTTATAAGCCTCTTATACCTGTCCCTATTTAATTACCTTTAGAGGACTTATAATAAGAGTAATAGGCTGCAACTAAGAATCTAGTGTTGCATAATACTCTATAATAACATATGTCTTTCTATACCTAGTTTACACAACAAGTATACTGTTATAATTGTTATATAGGTTCTTAAAAGCCTGTTTTTAACTAAGCTTTAAGTTATAACTAGTACTATTTTTAAGCAGAGCAACAGCTTTATTAAAGGGCAGGCGTAAGTTTAGTTGTTAGAGCTTATCTGCTGCTGTTAAGCTAATAACAGCTAGGGAATAGAAACTAGTTAGAAGGTCCTCTATATTAGAAGAAAAGAGCTATAAATTGTTAATGTTCTTAGGGGGCATACTAAAATAGTATATAAGCAGGAAACACGTAAACTTGCGTTGTAGGTTAAGATACTTTAGACGCAACTTAATTCTGCAGTTATCTGCGCACTAAAAATTACACAGGCGACTAGACCCTCTAGAAGAGATGTGGTCCAAGCTTGACTTTAAGCCCACGGTCACGTGGGTGGACCAAGAAAATCTTAGGAGGCGGGTCGTGTTATTACTAGACTAGAGGCCTAAGGTGAGGTTGTTGGCATTGTATAGAGCACGTAAGGGCTATAGGCAGTGCAACTAGCAGAGTTTTCTGTATCGCCTCTTAGTATAATTGTATAAAAAAAACAGTGAGGAATCACCTACTTTCGCATTGTCTATCTCATAACCTGTTTAATGTATACAGATCTACTTGGTTGGTGGCTCTAGATTGGTCGTTCACAGTACCCTACTGTTTTCAAGATAGCCCTTGATTTCCTCTCTATACTAGCTAAGAGGAATCTCCTTAGTGGAGCAACAATTCAAGCGCTACAGCTGCAAAGAATTAGCTTTATTGTAGGCTAGTTGCTAGTGAGCTTAGTGAGTTAGTTAATTACATAAAATCCGCCCTATCTGATCGTACTACGAACTAATTCTTAGCAATTGTATTGTAAGTACAGTGAATTAGTTCGTACTGACTACGACTCGTAGTCCCCTCTGCTCCTCTAGTAATCGTATAATTGTACTAATAAACCAAGTCGTAGGGCGGTTGAAAACTCCCAGTCGAATCGTATTACTTCCGATTGGTTACGCTGCGTGAAGTGGATCTGGGCTGAGCGAGAGTACTTGCAGCGGTTGGTAAGGAGGGGGGTCGAGGTGGCTAATGACGTGACGAGGTATATCAATGATATGATCGCATATCATAGGGTGGAGAAGGTGATGCCACCTACTGGGGAGGAATGTAGAAGGCGGTTATAGAGGGGTATGAGCGAAGCTGGCCAACAGATCGTAGAACGTTTCAACTTAGCTTTTCAGGGCTCGTAAGTTCTTACTTTGTTAGTGCTTTTATACTGCTAAGAGGAAGGGGGGAGTTATTACTCAGTATAACTATAATAATTAAGACCCTTTCTATAACTATTCTTTTACTAAGAGTTACAACATAACTGTTAGAGTAGTAGGAGAGGAGAGCTTCTTCATATGCTCTATAAAGCTGTTAAGCTTAACTATGTAAGACTGCTGTCCCTCTACACTTTACAAAGAGTTATAGTTATACTTAGTTATATGGCATAGCCTAGATAGAACAATCTACTAAGTATTCTTTTTATTATTAAATCGGTTTAGCACTTTTCAACCTATTATCTACTAAAAGCACTAAAGTATATAGTTATTCTGTCTGAACGTAATTTAGAACGTAACCTCTGGCCTGTGCACTAGGGATTACGCGTACATAAGAACCCTCTCTCTTCGCACAAAGAGAGCGGGCGTAGTTAAATATAATTGTTGCCTGCCACTAGTTCTTCTGCGCCTTCGGGCGAATACCCAAGCCATCTGACATATTCTTACTTTTTTCGTTTAATTATTTCTCTCTCTTCTGCACAGAGAGGGAATGCAGGATAGAGGGTGTATGGAGCAGAGCTACAGAGGCCGGGGAGCCTATGTACCCCGCGACATTACCTAGTTTAAATATTCTAAGGCAACCCTGCTACTTAGTCAGTGTAAGGACGGGGGTTTGTACCACTCCGCCATTACAACTAAAAAGGTGCTAATAATCAACCAACAGTTGATTTTTGCGTACAGAACAGTATATATGCCTTCTAGTTAAGGCTCGGTAAGTTCTCTTCCCTTCCCTACTTCTTATCCTTTTCATCTATGCTTGCTCTCTTCTCTTTGCATAGACTCTTTAGAATAATTACCTAGAGAGTAATTCTACTGCCTAGTTAAAGAATAATAAGTACTTTCTTTATCTAGCCTTTCTACTTTCTTGTTTTTTTATCTATATTCTCTCTCTTATTTTCTTCTTTTAACTATAGTTACTACTATTAGTATAAGAGAAACCTTTAATGCTAGGTAAATTATTAGCTTTATAATTATATGTCGCGTACAGCTATCCGTCTACATATATCCTTCTGCTGTGCTAGCTAGGAGGTTGACCTTTTAGCAAACGCAACATTATATTTACTATTTTATTTTAATTATAAGTAATAGTTGTTTCATCTAGTTGTTGTAACATTTAATATTTTTATTATACAAGTTACTTACTACTTCATGCTTTAGTCTTCTCTTACACTTAACTATCTACCTACACTTCTTTAACCTACTGCTGCCTAGCCACGCCACCTGCTGCAGCCTAGAGCTATTGGTGGCCTTAAGTCACATAACGGGTTCATCTAGTACTATATAAACCTGTAGTTGCCTTTCTTTAGCAATTAATCTAGTTTCTTATGCTTCTTGTACTTCTTCTAGCTTTATATATAGAACTTTTCATTAAGCTTAATCTTTTATTCGATTAATACTCTCTACTTAGATAAGAGACTTCTAATGCTTTTAAGATTTTCTATGTTGTCTACTCTCTATACAATAGAGACAGGTATAACTTCTAATATAATACTACACTAGCGATTATACTCTTCTAAAGTTAATTAAACCTAAAAGTAATAGCTTACCACAGCTAGCAAATGTCTAATAACAGTGTTAAATTTATAAAGAAGAGGAACTATATTCTTGCTACAGAATTAGGTTTTATACTACAACACTTAGCTAGCTTAGTGTCTACTGCACTACAGCTAATGTGTGCGCAGTTGACTGCACATTGCTCTAGATTACTGCAAGTTGCTGTAGTTTACTTCATGCTCTTTCTAACGCTGCTAGTGTAACGATTCTCAGGAATCGTTCCATCTCAGGTGGCCCGGAACCTATCCGGAAGGTCCTCGTATCGCCCCCGGCCCCGACCTGGCCCTGCCCCCTGCTGTTACCCCTATTCCCCCATGTATTTAGCCGTACCTCGCCCGTAGCTAGCTCGGTAGTTTTCTGATATCCTTTGTACAAGGCCTATAGGTGTCAATGGAATTCCCAGGTCATTGAGTCCCCACACACTCCCATATGCCTCTGAGTGGATTCCTACCGCATTCGGACCCATTGTCTTGCCTGCGCCGTTACAGCTAGCTAATCTCTAACGAATACCCCTAGACACTAGCTTACTATACTTGTATATTAGTGTGGTTTTTATTATGCTAGTTCTTTAGACCTTACATGTGCCTTTAGTAAAATCTACTTAGCTGCTACAGCTTGTTGCTAGTAACAGGATGCTAATTTAAAATGAACAGGTGCTTAAACCTCTAGAATTACTAGCATTACTATATGTACTAAGCAATAGCTAAAAGCTATAGATTAGTTAAATTAGCAAGAATTTAGCATACATAGTTAGTATTTACAAACAAGATAGAATGCCTTCTAGATGCTAGGTTCTATTTAGATTCTTATTCTACTTACAGATTCTTATAGGCCTAACCTATTACATGTTACGGTCTATGGTTGGACCAACGTAACTCCACTAGCAGTGCTCCACAATCTAGCCGGATTGGGACAGGGCTCGCTTATGGACCAATCGGAGGTCACGGAGGCGGCGCAGCCGCCCGCAGTAATAGAAGAATGCGTTGTCCAATAAGGAATAGGACGCGAGGCCTAAGGGAGCTTAGCAAGCTCTAGCGAGCTAGATAAGTTAGCAGTAGGGCTAACTTAAGAAACTTATCTAAACTTGCCTAAACTCCCCTTAGCGCCCTAGCACATGTATATAGTTCCTACATTAAATAACCTTTAGAAGGTGTGTTTAATGTTTAGTTTATTCTTTACATAGACTAAGTAGCATTTAGCTTTCTAAAGAGCTGCAATACTATCTGTATATCTTGCACTATATATACCTCTAACCCTGTCTAACAGGACTGTTTAACCCTAGCCTCCCTACTGCTGCACATAGGGCAAACTACAATCTAGTCACCCTAAGAAACTCTCTATTAGCCTAATAGCCTATACGTAGGACTGTACACCCTACTAGTTAGCCCCTACTATCTATCCTACTCCTCCCCTAGGAATACTATAAGACCTAAGTGCTTCTATAAAGCAAGGATTGTAACATTAAACACTACCTCTTTTAAAAAGTATAGATACCTCTTAACACAACTTAGATTCTAATATAGCCTACACTACGCTATTAGGATCTACAGAAGTTCCTACCTAAAGTAAAGCTGTCCTAGCAGAACAGATTAATGTGATCTAGGATAACATTAGAGAACTTTAGCAGATTAGTAACAAGGTTAGTAAATTACTAAAACTTAAGTAAAAAATTACTAACTTTTACTAAAAAGTAATAAAATTACAGAACCTTTTTAAACTTTTAAGCCTCTAGGAAGCAACTAACTAAGCCTATTAAATACATAAACTATAAGTAGAGCTAGTAAAAATTTAAAACATTTTAACTAAAAAAGTAAGCATTGCAGCTAAAAAGACTTTAAGACTAGCCTCTCTAAAGCTTTTTAGAGAATTGTTAAAGAACCTTTAACTATTCTTTATAAGATGTTACCTCTACATGTAATATAATAAAGAAGCATTTTAAACTAACACAGAAATAATATCCTAAATAAGACTACACCTAAAAGGCCCCCTTATAATCTAGTTTTAACCCTATGCAGACAATTAGATAAACTTTAGAGTAAATAGTAAAGCACTTACTTTTAAAACAAAAGAAATATTTAGCAGTATTAAAAATTTTAAAAAAGCTCTAATAGCTATTTATAAAACTTTTAACAAAAAAAAATTACAGCTAATAAATTAAACACTATAAAATAAAAAACTAGCCTAGTCTAGAACTATGCAGCACGCTTTAGAGAGCAGCTAGCTATCTATAGATAGACAGACTAGAAGGCCCTCTGCTGTATGTTCTATAACAGACTAAGTAAAGTAGTAAAAAATAAATTTATACATAGTAAAAAACTAACTACTCTTAAAAATTTTATTATATAAGTAATAACTTATAACAACTGTTATAGAGAGTGTAAAAAAGAAAAGAAATAAAAAAAAACTCTCTAGAAACTAAAGTTTATTCCTAAGAAAAAAAAGCTTCTATAATATAATAAAAAACTAATAGACCTTAGTTATGTAAAGTATACATAAAGCCTTCTTTCTAAGAAGAGCTAAGTTCTAGGACATAATAAGCTGCTTTTAATAAAAAAATAATAAAAGTAGCTAGAGAATAAGGCCTACTTAAACTATAGAAAAGTAGGACATTTCTGCTAAAACTGCCTAGACTTTTAAAAAGAGAAGAATAAAAATACTACTATAATAATAAAAGCTATTACTGCTAAATACAGCCTTATAAATAAAGAAATATTAAAAAGACTAAATAATAGACTTTACTAGTAATATAAAGAAAACTATTCTTTAAACAACTACTTTAAAGTGTATTAAGAGGTAGTTATTTAAAATTTTAGTAGCCTTAATATAGTGTTGCAGGATCTTGCAATTTTTAAGAAATATAAAGAAAAAACTTAGATCTAAGGATATATTATAAATGTTTAAAAAAGAAAAAAGTAGTTCCCCCTCTAAGACTAGACCCTTAGTACTTTAGTAAAAGAGCTCTTCTAACAGTTTTAAGAATGCAAATGCTAGAAGTGTAGTTTATAACATAACTATTTAAGCTATTGCATAGTCTTACTTTACTAAATAAACATTAGTAATAACTACCTTATGTTTAACATTATATAATAAATAGCTAGAGTTAAGTATAATATTATAGATAAAGAAAAATAATAGCAATTCTTTATTAAGATTAGAGATTAGAAACTAGAAGAATTAAGCAGACCTGCCTAGTTTAAAGTCTTAAAGCTAGTACTTAGAAAGCCTAAGACGCTACTCCTAAGCCTAGTAATTAGTAAAAAGGCCTTAGTAATGCAATAGAGCTATAGTTAGTGCACACTCTACAGAAATAAAACCTATAGCACTAATAATTCCTAATAGAAAGGACACCCTGTTTAAATAGTACAAACATAAGAATACCTATAGTAGACTTAGAAGAGCCCTCTTAACACATTACATAGACCTAATAATTGTCTATACCTCTAGTACTAGTGCACGCAACAGTATTGTATTAAGCACTAGAATAATAAGCACTAAACAGGCTAGTAGCTTACATAGGAAAAGAACTATAACAGCTGCCTATAG
The DNA here is from genome assembly GCF_010093535.1 of Lindgomyces ingoldianus. Lineage (NCBI taxonomy): Eukaryota > Fungi > Ascomycota > Dothideomycetes > Pleosporales > Lindgomycetaceae > Lindgomyces > Lindgomyces ingoldianus. The sequence goes on from NW_022985206.1 coordinate 339,196, forward strand.
CAGGGAACAGCCTTAGCCTATAAAACTATAAACTATTACACCTGCTAAACAGCCCCTCTACACAAGCAGGAAGGGTAGGCAGCGTGCAAAAAATAAGACAACTATAAGTTTTACTATTTTTAGTAGAAAGCAGTAAGAAAAAAAGACTATCTAACATTGCATTACTTAGTTAAAGATTATAAATGCAAAGTAGCTAACTGCTATAATTAAAAACATTAAATTTATAAAAAAAAAAATAAGTTTAATAATAACTTATAAGACATTAACTTTTATCTTTTTTCTAATAAAAAGATTAAATATAATATATTAGCAGTAATTATAGTAAGATAAGAGGCAGGACATAGTTTAACAACTACCTTTATGTACAAAGGATAGCCTAGACTAGCCCTTGTAGACAGCAGATGCACCTTTACTATAATAAACAAGAATTAGGTAGATAAATAAGGCATACTATTCTAAATAAAAGAAAACTTGTTTAAGGTAACCCTTGCTAATGTATTATTAATTAAGTATAGTAAAAGATAGATTAACCTAGAAACTTATAAAAAGGACCTTAAAACTTCTAATACAAGAGACTAAAGGTCTATAAATATACTTTAGCTAAGAGGCAAGTATAACATAATTTTAGGCTATAACTAGCTTAAAACATATAACTCTGCAATTAATTAGAGAACTATAACTATAAAAACTTCTAATAACTACGCACATATAACCTAGTTAGCATGCTATAATAACTAATGCCTAATCTATAAATAAGTAAAACAGAGTAGTAGTTACTACTTTAAGAAAAAAAAACCTTAGAAGTTTCTATGCTAAGAGCTAAAAGCTTAGGTAATAAAAATAATAAAAGAAAAACTTAAAAAAGTCTCTTATAAAAAAATTAAGGTAAATAAAGATGTAGAATAAATTAGTGTCTTTTAAATCTAAAAAAAAGGTAGCATCTTAGCAGAGTATAAAGACTACAAGGATATGTTTAAGACATCTAAAGACCTTAAAAAGCTACTACTACACTAGCCTTAGGATTATACTATTAACTTAATAAAAAATTATAATTTAAAAACCTATAGGCTTTACCTTTTAATAAGGGTATAGAAAAAAGCTTTATAGAAATATATTAACAGAATGTTAGCATAAAGCTATATCTAAGAAAGCCACAGCTCTGTAGCCTTAGCTGTAGTTTTTGTAAAAAAGAAAGAAAAAAAAATCTAAGTCTGTTAAGACTACTAAACTCTAAATAATAACATAATCTAAGATTAGTTTCTCTTACTAATTATATAGGATATTATAAACTAGTTAAAAGAAACCTAGTACTTTATAAAATTTAACGTACAAGACAGATTTAATAAGATAAGGATAAGAGAGAAAGATAAGTAGCTTACAGTGTTTTAGACTCTGTAAGGACTTTATAAACTATTAGTAATGCTATTTAGCTTAATAAATACCTTAGTAATATTCTAGTAAATTATTAACATAGCTCTTAATCTATACTTTAATGTCTTTACTTTAGTATATCTAGATAACGTTCTTATCTATTTAAAAGACACCCTAGAAGATTATGTACAGAAGGTACAAAAAATCTTAGAATAGCTTAGAAAGTACAGACTTCACCTGCAGCTCTCTAAATGCAAATTCTATGTTACTAAGATAGAATACTTAAAATTTATAATTAATAGCAAAGAAATAAAGATTAACCTAGCTAAAATATAAAAGGTACTAAAATAGCTAGAACCTATAATAGTTAAAGAAGTAAAAGGATTCTTAGGATTATTAGGCTATGTTAGACAAATAATTAAGAACTACTTAAAAATTACTATACTATTAATAAACGCTACTACTAAAAAGTAGGTAATAGCAAAATTTATCTAGACCTTATAAATAAATAAAGCATTTTTAGCACTAAAATAAGCTATAACAGTTAAACTAGTGCTAAGGATGTATAACCTACAGTTAGATACTAAGATCTACACAGATGCATCTCTAGAAGCTAGCAGAGCTGCACTCTATTAGAAACAGGAAGACAGAAAATAGCACCTAGTAGCATACTATTCTGCTAAGTTTTTAGGACCTAAAGCAGGTTACAGCATACTTAATAAAGAACTAAAAGTAATACTAAACGCTGTAAGAGTCTAGGCTATAGAACTATACAGAATAGCAAAACTCTTTTACATTATAATAGACTATGCAAATTTAGTTACATTCTTAACAGTAAAGAAGCTCTTGCTAATGCATGTAAGATAGGTAATAGAGCTTGCCTAATTTAACTGTATTATTAAATATGTCCTAGGAGCATAGAACTAGCAGGCTAACGCCCTTAGCTAAAGGCTAGATTACTTTAATAGAGAGAAGGAAAAAACTAAGAAATTTGCGCTCTTTAAGAAAACTAATAAAAGATAAATCTATAACAGGCTCTAACTTATAAAAGAATTCTGCATGCTTACAGCTAGTAAGTAAGAATAAAAAAATTTAATTTAGGAATATTATAAATCCCTAATGTTTAGACACCTAGGAATAGGCACCCTACAGAAGAAGCTAAGAGCTGCTATTTTTTAACAAATACTAAAAGTAAAGCAACTATGCACAGAAGTGCTTAGAGAGTGTAATACCTATAACAGAAATAACTTATAAAGGTATAAGACCTATAGATACCTATAACTAATTAAAGCACTAAAATTACTATAAATAATAATTATAATAGACTTTATTATAGAACTACCTTTGTCTAAAGAACTAGGGATAGAAAGGATGTGCAACATAATTATAGTAGCCCTAGATAAAACTACTAAGTATCTGCACACTTAGCCCTTAAAAAAAACTATAACAGCTAAAAAATTTATTTATAAATTAAAGCAAAACATAATATTAGTACATAGATGCTTTAAAATTATTATCTTTAACTAAGATAAGCTGTTTACTAGCAGATTCTAGAAAGTAGTAATAAGGCACTTTAGTATAACACATAAACTTTTAACAGCCTACTACCTACAGACAAACAGCTAGACTAAAAAGGTAAATGTAGAAGTAGAAAAGTATTTAAGGAAGTACATCTTTTACACCTAAAATAATTAGGCAGTATAGCTTTTAATAGTGTTGAATGGACTCTCTGCTAGCTAGCACTTGGTGTCAGCAAATGCGTACGAGACGGAGAGGTTTGCACAGTGTAAACATCGCACAGGGGTGTTAGGTAACTGGTGTTAATTGCTTCTTGTTGTTTTCTATTGTACAAAGGAAAAGGGTTAATATAGTCCTAAACTCTGCGCATGGATCTCTGTGCACAGGGATCTAGGCGCATCTAAGCCACGTAACTATTAACTAGGCGCCTAAATATTACTATTTAGACATTAGTAACTTTTTCTTTTTTCTTTATATAAGACTTGCCTTATTTACACATACAGTAGACAGGTTGCTATAAGGCCCTTTTTGCCTATCTTATACAGGCTTAAGTCTGTTAACTAACGCTTTAACTCTAACAGTTAGTTAGTTGTATAAAATTAGTTCCTTAAGAGCAGAGTTTAGCGCCTTCTTTGTATAGGCATCTATAGAGTTGTCTCTTCTATTAATTTACCTAATCTTTATAATCTCTCTCTTCTTATATAATTCTTAAATTAATATAATATTAATTATAAGTCTTTTTTTATTTATTATTTTAAGCTTTATAAGACATTTATATAGAGATCTTAAATCTATGCATAGTACAATAGGTACAGAAGGTATTCTAAGCATACATGTAATTTAGTTAATAGTTGTACTTAGTGCAATTGCGCAGTTAAATCCTCCCACTATTCTGTACAGCTTACTAGCTAGGACAGAGCAGGTAACGCGTTTACACTTAGAGAAGTTCTAGTATATAATATTACCTATAATTTTAAAGTTATATAAGTTTCTAGTTTACTACTTAGTCTTAAGAATAATAAAAAAGCTAAGCTATAAACTTAGGTCTTTATTATTTATAAATAATCTGTTAGTAAAAATAAACAACTTTATATAAAAAAGATTAAGTAGTATATATAATAATTCTTTATTTTAGTTATTAATTTGCTATTAGATTTATATATTTAATGCCTTAATATTATTATACAACAGTAATATAACTTAAGCAGCAGTAGACAGGTTAAATGCTGCCTTAGGTTAACATATTAATGCAATATAGGCACCTTGCGCGCGCTGTTTAACGTACTTCTGCGCAGCATCCTCTACCTTAGACTTTATTGTGTGTAGATTCCTAGCTTAACTTTTTTATATAAAAATAATATTATTTTATATAAAGTAAATCTTTCCTTTATTAAATTTAATAGCTTAATTATGTAATAGTATAGTCTTAGGCTTTACTTAGAAGTTAGCTTTAAGCAATTTTTCTTTCTCTCTTTATGCAAAATTAGCTGTAATAATACTAAAGGTATTATCTGTTTATAGTCCTATAATACTAAATACTATTAAGCCTTTATATATAATTAATAAGCATAGATTATATAATAAGGTTTTTATAAAAAGTCTATTTTTATAATAGTTATAGTATGTTTTAAACTAATATAAGCCTAACTCTGCTGCGCTGTATAGTAGTTATACAACTCTAAATATTGTGTGTAGAGAGAAGCTTTTACAGAGTTCTTTTAGTAGTTATGTAAAGAGAGTGCAAATAAGCTTATTTATTAATTATACATATGCCTAAGTAATATTACATAGTTTACAGTGCATGTTGTATAAAGCTATTAGTAATAGGCTAATAGCTAGAATTAACCTCTAACTTATTTTCTAAATTATAGAAAACTATATAAGAATCTCTTTCTTTTTCTTATTTAAATGTTCTATAAATATAAGTTATAACTTTTTATACAGTTTTATTAATTTTTCTTTAACTTTATATATAAGTTAAAGGTTAAAGATCTATCCTTTATAAATTAATAGATTATATAAAAGTACCTTAAACATGCTACTTATAATTAAACTCTTTATTTCTGTATAGTCTAATTCTTTAAATAGTCTTCTAGGTATTGTAATTACACTATTTACATAGAGCTTAATTACTAGCGCGTAGTCTTCCTTTTTCTTTTAAGTTAGAAATATTATAGCCTGTAGATTTTTACATAGTCTCTCTTAGCCTTTTTTAGCTAGCTATAGTTCTAGTTCTAGTTTATACAATAAATCTAATGCTGCTTAAGGGGCTATTTTATGTAGTTTATTAACTAGGGTTAGTTGCTTGCGTAGGCAACCTCTCTTTTATGCCTATAGAGGATCCCTTTATACTAGGGCTAGTTTATCTAGATCTAGCAATTCTTGTGCAGGTTTATCTTTATCCTTTATATAATAATATAGTATAACTTGCATGTAGTAGAGTCTTACTAGACTATTTTTTATTTTAATAATAATGTCTAAGGCCTTAATTCTCTTTACTATGTGCAGTCCTGTCTATCCCTTCTTCTCTTACCACATCTTTACTTTAGAACTAAGTAAAAGATTTAGTACTTTATATAAAGTTAGGCTATTTTAGGTATTAATTACATAATTAATATTAACTTTTACTCTCTTACTTTAAAGCATCTTTATTGCCTTTTATACAGCATTAGCTTACGTAATAATATTAGAGGATAGTGTAAAATCTATGTTAATTCTTAGGTATGTTCTAAACATAAGTAATGTAAGTATAAGACTGTTTAGTTTTACTATATTATTTAGGGCTTTAACAGCTATCTATAACACTAACTTATTATTTATATAATTATCTAATTCTGCATAAAGGATATTGTACACATGTTGCAGTAGTGCGTGCGCGCGCTTAATCTTCCCTAAAGCCTAATAGGCCTCTACTAGCATTTATTAACACGTTGCTCCTACAATCTTTACATAATTCTAGAAGTTTTTAGATGCAAAGTTTATACTAGGGTTATGTATAATATAATTAAGTAGGCCTTAGTATGTGTTAATCTAACACTTGTAAAGCGTGTCCTAGGTATCTTATATAAACATTAATTTTAAAAAGGTTACTACTTAGAATAATATATCTATGTTAATTACATGTAGTACATCTTAGTTACTAATTTATATAACATTAATTACTATTTTATAATTAAAGTATAAATTATCTTTAATTATAAACTTAAATCTTTATAGTGCTAGGTTATGCAGCTAATACATATAGCAAAACTTCTTAATCTTTTTAAGTATAAAGAGATTAATGTTATGTCTAGCGTTTTTAAGCATTATGTAAAGTTGTTTTATACAAGAATAGCTAAATCTTCTATATAGTTATTAAAGTTTATGTTTAGTAAAAAAAAACATTAATTCCTTCTTTTATACATTAAAGAATAAATAACTCTATTTTTGTATAACTAGAATAGTATTCCTATTACTTTATATAATTACATTCTACACGTTGTTAAAGTACGCACCTATTTAGTCTATGTCTGCCAGAGACAGTAGGAACAGTGTTAGGGTGTCTAGAATGTGATACATTATGTTACTAACTAAGTTAGTAATTTATACAGTACTAATTAATTCTGTTAATTTTTATTTTTTAAAGCTAATACTTTTTTTTTTTAGTGTCTAGTCTACTTTTATACAAGAGAATTTTTACAAGTATGCTTTAAGTTATAACTTCTCTATAGTAGAGATCCTTACTGTGCTAGTATCTTATAGTTTACCTTAGTATACTATACAGTATTAATCTTTAAGGATAAACTGTTCTGCGTATTCTTTAAGTTCTAGGCTATAGATGTCCTCTACAGTCGCGCAGTAAAGAAATGCAGTATTAGTAAAGTAGTTAATAATCTTCTTACTTTTCTTTTTATTTAGGTTGTTGTTATTGTGTAACTTCTCTTTCTTCTACTTTAGTTTACTTTTAAACTTTTAAATGTACACATTTACCTCCTTACACATTAGTGTCTTATTATAGAATTTTTTATATAAAGAGATATATTAGTGTTTTACATAGAATTAATCTATATAAAGATAATTTATTAACTAACATTTTTCTTTATAACAGACAAAGCATTGCTTTAATTATATAGAGGACTATAGTCTAAATAATTCTTTATATCCCCTTAGGCTTCTTCTATGTTATTAATAGCTATGTGTACGTAGTAAGCTATATTACCTATTAGTGTAGTACGCGTCCTAGAATTTATTTATAAATGCATTATTCTGTTAATTAATTATAACCTAAAGTGCTAAATAAAGGTTACTGTATAGTGCCTTACATGTAGGCTTAATTAAGAACATTGCTTATTTAAGTTTAAGTTGCCCTTAGCATGCTTATATAATAGCAGTGTAAAGCAGTATCTTACCTTAGAATTATAAACTAAGAGCTTTTTATGTAAAAGTAAGTTTATTAATTATAGCTTTAAAAGCTTTATGTAAGGTTTTTATAAAGTTCTTTTACTTACTTTATGTAAAGCTTATTATTGTCTAATCTGTCTAATACTAGTTATAGTTTATATTAGTATTAAAGTAATTACTAAGCTACTTATACAGTAACTTTTATAATTATCCTAGACTAATATTGTAAAGGTAGAACATGTGTGCGCGCTCTTTAAAAATATTAGAAAAAATGCTTATATATAATGCCTTAAAGATAGTAAGGCGTTAGCAGAGCTTAATAAATACTATAGCCTTATTAGCTAAGATATTATATAGTTGCTTTATGTAGTTATTTTTTTTCCTTTATGCCTTCTAAAATTATATAACCTTTTTAGGCGTAAAGTTCTCTACTGTAATATCTTGTGTAAGTAGAAGTTAGTATAGATTGTACAGTAATTAAATTGTATATAGTAGGTACAAGCTTTAGAGAATCTTATGCAGAGCTGTAGCTACAGGAATATGTAGCTGCCTAGTTATACTTTTATATAGTAAGCTATTATAAAGTAGTTGTACTAATTACAGAGAAAGTATTAGGTCTATAGGTAATTTATACAGAGACATCCTCTGTTACGTTAAGACTAGCAATAGTAGTAATAGTTTTATATAATGCTTTAGTAAAATAGTAAACATGTGTTCTTCTCTTATAAGTCTGTATAGTGTAGTAGCCTTTATTATGTCCTTTTTAAAGCTAATGCCCTTATTTTATAAAGTAGTAATTAGTTCTTATAAAAATAGTTAGCTAAAATCTTTAAAGTGTACAAGCTTCTACTTTATAAAGTTGTTTTAAAAGTTCTTAAGTGTACATATGTCTATTGCGCTTAACATGCAAAGTTTTATAATTAAGTTAGCTGTGTACAAATTAAGCTTCTTCTTAAGTATATTATTTAATAGTTTAATCTTATTTACCTAATCTTTAATATTTGTCTACTCTGCTAAGGTCTTTACTAAGATGCTTATAAAAAGTATGTATTAGTTATATATTAATACATTATGTTAGCTAGTTATAGATAAAGCTAGTGTTACTTATTACTTTATAGTAGTTAATTATGCGTTATTACACGCTGTCTTACTTCTTGTTGTACGCTGCCTCTAAACAGCCTTATGTAAAAAGATAAAATAGACCTTCTAGCGTTAAACAAGCACTACTATTTATACAATACCTCTAAACAGTATTGTACAGATAGGTTTCTTGCTCTTACTTAGGTAACTAAACAGAGATTTACAGCTACTTGCATATAAATTAGACTCTGTCTTTACTCTTGCTAATTTACAGTTAAAGTAGTAAAAAAAAAGGATTTTTCTTATACACAAACTTTTAAATAGAAAGGTACAAGAAGAGCTTCCTCTCTTACAGTATTTAAACTACTAATTAGTGTTAAATAGACTCTCTGCTAGCTAGCACTTAGTGTTAGTAAATGCGTACAAGACAGAGAGGTTTGCACAGTGTAAACATTGCACAGGGGTGTTAGGTAACTAGTGTTAATTGCTTCTTGTTGTTTTCTATTGTACAAAGGAAAGGGGTTAATATAGTCCTAAACTCTGCGCACAGATCTCTGTGCACAGGGATCCGGGCGCATCCGAGCCACGTGACTATCAACCAGGCGCCTGAATATCACTATTCAGACAAATAGCATAGTTAGCTATTAATAACATAGAATTAGCTATAACTAAGAAAACTCTATATAAAGCTAATTTTAGGTATAACCTTTATTTTGTGTTACATAGGAACTAACTTATAGACCTATAGAAGTTAGTAGACTAGCTAACAGACTTATAGCAGATATATAAAAAGTTAGCTATTAAAGCTAGGTCTAGCAGAAAAATAATAGAGAAATATGTAAATAAATTATAATAACTAGGACTAGAAATCTACCTAGGGGATTATGTGTATCTTAATATAAAAAACTTTAAAACACCTAGACCTTCTAAGAAGCTAGTAGAAAAAAAAATAAGACCTTATAAAGTTTTATAAACTTAATAAGACAACTGCAAGCTTAAGCTTCCCTTACACATAAAAATCTACCTGTAGTTCTATATCTCTAGATTAAAAAAGGCACCTAAAAAGATTCCCTTATCTATGTAAGAATAAGAAGATAAAGAAACAGAATATAAAGTTAAACACATTATAAGTAATTAAAAAAACTAGAAGGAATTTCTAGTAAAATAGAAAAAGTAGCTTACTAGTAAGAACATATAAAAACTAGCTAAGAATTTAAGAAACGCGCAGCTATTAGTACAAGGGTACCTTTAGGATTATCTAAAAGAAACTAGCTAGGCAATAAGGCACTTATATTAAAAAAAATAGCTATATTATTACTAGATAGTAGCAGCCTTTAGAGACAAGTCCTAGCTAATAAAGGTTAAGAAGAAGGACAGCTCTTTACTTTAGCCTTAAGAGCTTCTATCTTGTCTAAGGAGAAAAAGTCCCCCTTTAAGTACTTTACACACTAAGCCTCTAATAAATCTAATAATTTTTAGATATAATCCTATTTAAAACGCTTCTTATCCCTTGCCTTTAAAGTTTCCTAACTCTGTTGTAACATCTCTTCTTATAAATAGAGCTGCTTGTAATCCTAAACTAGCTGTTTATCTAGTAGTGCTTAGTCTCTAGCCTAAAAAGCCTTAGCAGAATAAAGAAGTTTCTCTCTCTCTCTCTCTAAGCATTCTTATGCAGCATTAGATATAAAAGTGTTGCACCTGTTATTTTTCTTTACACACTTAATGTACTTGTCTAAGGACAGTGTTAACACATATAACAACCCTAAAAACTAGTAAGCGCTGTAGGGCCTTATCTTTATCTAGTAAAAAGAGTTAAAATAAAAAGCAACATAGAGATAATAGAATAAATAAGACTAACAAGCTATTTAGTATAAGAAAAATAGATGTTAAGGATGCTTTCTAGTAGGTAGACACCTACTTTATAAATAAACTTTTACTAACACAGTTGTGTAAGCAGAGCAGTAAGGACGCTGCTAGGGAGGAGGGGCAGCGTGTTATAGTCTATAGTTAGACTAACATAACTCTACTAGCAGTGCTCCACAATCTAGCCAGATTAGGACAGGGCTTGCTTATAGACTAATTAGAGGTCACAGAGGCGGCGCAGCTGCCTGCAGTAATAGAAGAATGTGTTGTCTAATAAGGAATAGAACGCAAGGCCTAAGGGAGCTTAGTAAGCTCTAGTAAGCTAGACAAGTTAGTAGTAGGGCTAACTTAAGGAACTTATCTAAACTTGCCTAAACTCCCCTTAGCGCCCTAGCACATGTATATAGTTCCTACATTAAACAACCTTTAGAAGGTGTGTTTAATGTTTAGTTTATTCTTTATATAGACTAAGTAGCATTTAGCTTTCTAAAAAGCTGTAATACTATCTGTATATCTTACACTATATATACCTCTAACCCTGTCTAACAGGACTGTTTAACCCTAGCCTCCCTACTGCCGCACATAGGGCAAACTACAATCTGGTCACCCTAAGAAACTCTCTATTAGCCCAATAGCCTATACGTAGGACTGTACACCCTACCGGTTGGCCCCTACCATCCGTCCTACTCCTCCCCTAGGAATACCATGAGACCCGAGTGCTTCCACGAAGCAAGGATTGTAACATTACATTAGTATAATAAGATTCTGCTAAAGGTACTGCACGGGTAAAAAGAGCTTACACAGACAAAAAGTAGTAAGTTTAAACAGCTACTACAACAGCTACTACAACAGCTACAGAAGCAAAAAGGTTGTAAAAAGAAGCGAAGAAGATACTAGCAGATTAAAGAAATCTACGAAAGTTAAAAAATATAGAGTATAGGTAGGTATTTGTGCCGACAGACTTACTAAAATTATATTTAGATAGAAAAGTTATTACACTAGCATATAGTTACTAATCAACTTACACCTACCTAACTATAGAAAAAAGCCTTGTGCGCGTGGTTTGCTTCGTTTAGGAGGCCTATAGTAAACAGGCGACCTGCGTCCTGCGCACGATAGTGACATGTTCCTAAAACTTATCCCCTTTCTTGCATATACATAGATCCGTAGGCTCCCTCCATGGCAACCAGCTCAGTTCCTCATGGCCTTAGTGCTCCCAAAAGCTTCACAGAATAAGATAGTTGTATAATAATAGTCTCTCACCCAGCTGTCAAGTAGCCAAAGAAACCACAGTTCTTAATGCCTCTATCATTCTATAAGAGAACCCCTCTACTAACTTGAGCAACCCACTCACCCACCCTAGCAATGAAAGCGGGTAGAGGATGATTCATATTAATGACACCCATGATGCTGACTTTTTGAGACTCCAGAAGCAGGAAACAAACAAAATTTTGTTTTATTCCGAATGTGAGGTCCTGCTCCTAAAATCTCATCAAAGACACATAACAACTGAAGTTATCCCAGGTGTATCCACTATTTACGCCAGTCCCCAACACCCAGTAACAAATCCCAAACCCCCACACAAAATACACTCAGAGCGATACAGTCTCTCAACAGCCTTACATCCTCTCACTCACTAGAGCCTTCCTATCACACCATCCTTTCTAGAAACCAATAACATCAATCCATCACATCAATCCCCCCGAATAGCTCCCACTACGCCCGAAACAGCCACCACTATTGCTGCCTCCAGGATTACTCCGACCCTATTCCTATCTTCCATCAACCTCGATTCATTGACAAGAACCACGATACCCATGGTAGCTCTACAAGTTTGCAAGTGCCCGTAGGCTCAAATAGCGATGTGACAGATGAAGGATATGATACATTTAGTTGTTGGGATTTTTCTGTGCATTCGAGGAAGGGGGGAAAGGGGAACAGAGATAGGATATGGGTGGGCCGTGTGTCCTGGGGGAATAATGCTTGTGTTGGCGTGGGTAGAAGACGTGAGGTCGCAGTTGGTGAGGAGGGTCTTGGCTGAGTATGGGTCTGCTAAATGGCACAGAAGAAGCTGGATTTTGCTGTGTGCGATGAGTGTTTGTGACACAGGGCAGATTTTTGTGGTATATTTCACAGACGTGGAAATCGACGAAAGTGTGAAGCCTAATTCAGGCGAGACTTTGAGATCGGGCTGCAGTGCTACTAGGCTAGAGACCCCAACCTTATGTTCTTTGGAAAATAATGTTTATTAACTGAGGTTGAGGTGGAAGAGATATTTTCAGCAAAGCGACCGAGCTGTTCACCAAAATTTCCACAGCGCTAGATAGTCTGGTCGGTCAATATAACTGCCCGCCCTTCTTCTGACCTGAGTTAGTGAGCTGGATTACTTCATCCTGCCCACAACCGGCAATAGCTTCGGAGCATATAATATGCTGATTTTTAACCACAGATGGCGTTGACATATTAGATATGGCAAATGCACTTTTAAAACCCTGCACCTTGCAATTACTTACAGAAACGATTCCTTTCTAACTCACGATGTCAAACCTGTTTCCCCCTCTAATCGCGGTCCCGCCCCCAAACCCTTTCCCTCAATCTCCTCACCTCCCCTTTGACCTGCCTCATCACGCCATCCCCGCATATTTCTCTTTCCATTCTCAATTCATCAACCCACTCCATCAAACCCATAAGTATTGAAGCCTCAGTCTCACGCTACCAACCTCCCAAACCTCCTCACTGTAAAATATCATCTCTCGACTTCCATGAAATAGATGTATCGTGCTATCCACCATCGTTGGGTTAGACTTTCGAGAACAAGAAAAAGGGAAAGAGTAGGGAGGCAGGAAGGGAATAGCAGGGAGGATAATGGCGGAGGAGGTGGAGGGAGGGGAGTGGGAGCGAGGAAGGTCTTCAGTGGAGCATGACTCTCTGCCTTGAAGCGGAGGGAAAGGGAAAGAGATAGCAGGATGCTTTATATAGCGTTAAGTAACCCTCTAAATGCATCTCACCCCATCGTGTCCCGGTTTCATCCACCAGGGGCTACCAATATCGCTCATCGATTACATCCATCCACATTGATTATAAATGGAAAATGGGACGTGGAAAGTCTACGGCCGAATGAGGGCTCAAAGAAGCACTTAACAATCGAGACAAAATAACTCCCAGGTCTTGGTATATACTTTTACAGGTGATTGGGTAACAAAAATACAACGATATCCATTTTGAGATGGTGGTACGTGTGGCGAGCGAACGATAGTGTGGACGAGCACTCCAACGAAGGAATTTGAACGACTGCTTCGCCAGCACGCTAATCTGCGGTAGACAAGTATCCAAAGAGAGAAGAACGACAGTATTAGGATCAAAAATTAGGAGCATAACACACAATGATGCTGAGCGCATCGGCATAGGAGAGGAGAGATGTAATACGGTAGTACCGGTAAAGGAAGGAAGCGAGTGTGATGCAGAGCAGAAATGCTACATTAGCAACGCCAGAAGACGCCTACAGAAACATGTTCAAACGCGTCCCGTTCAAGTCTCGTCTCGTCTCGTCTCGCACTACACTACATTGCACTACAGCGCACTGCACTGCAGAGCAGATACATGGCTACACCCAACAACCTTCAATTCTCACTCCGCTCCAAGCCCCAAGCTCCAGGATCAATAACAATTCACCAACCATACATCCTTAACCGAACAAGACATGCATACAGCCAGCCACCCCTTTCGCATCATCACTATCCACAGCCATTTACCAGCACCACGATCAAAAGCCTAACTCCAGCCTACCCACCCTCTCCCCATAACCCTCCAAACTCTCACTTCACCACTCCTCAAATCCCCCATCCTCCAACTCTCCACCTTGACCTTCCTACTCTCCCTCCCCTGATCCCAAACCCTAACCTTCTTTTTTGTCCCATCCCACTCCACCACCACACCCACATGATCCGGCTTTCCCACATCCGTACTATACTTCGCATGCATCGCGCCATGCTTTCCCTGAAACCTCGCATTCCTGAAAGAAATAATATCTCCCGGTCGAATCTCATCATACTGCTGAGTCGACGCATTCGCAAGGTTCGCGTAGACAAGTGCGCCGAAGGCGCGCGTGGAGATGGGACGGAGGGCATCGGGGTAGGGACACAAGAGTTCGTGGATGAGCGCATATGGGGTGCCATCGCCGACGACGGTGCCTTGTTTTGATTCGATATCCTTCGCGATGCGGAGGCCGTAGTTTTCGTGCGCGTTTTCGAGTTGGTCTTGTCGGAGACGGCCGGGTGGTGGGTCTTGGCGTTGTTCGAGGTGGACGGAGGAGACGTTGTTGGCTTCGAAGCGCGCGGTGATGACGGTTTGAGAGTAGTCCATATAGAGGACGAAGACAGCCTTTTCGATGGTGTTGCCAGAACGGGATTCATCCATTTCGATCAGGATATCTTTGCGGCCTTGTAGAGATGGCGGAGCCATGTTGGGTTGAGTCCACCAGTGAGAAGATTGGCCAAGGTCGATGTCGGTGGCGATGAATTCTTGGCTTTGAGATGGTCGAGGCTGGTCCACAGAGACACGTGCTTGCTGGGTGACGCGGTTGACGTCGAGAGACTTCCGTCCTACAGTCGCTCGAGTTTGCTGGGATGGCTCTGGTGGAGGGGGCGGAGGGGCAGAACGCTCTTGTGGTGGAGGGGGCCGGTGCTGGTGAGGGGGAGCTTGAGGAGGGGGTGGGGGTGGTCGGTCGTGAGACTTCCGAGGTGCTGGTGCTGAGTAAAGGTCATCGTCGTCAGATGAATCAGCAGCTTGTTGTTGGGGCATTGGAGGCATCGATGGAGGCATTGGAGGCAGAGCAGGAGGTGGAGGTCGACTTTGAGGCAGTGGAGGCTGAGCCTGTGGGGTGGGAGGCATGGGCTTTGGTGCAGGTGGTGCTCCTCTTCCAGGTGAAGCGACATACTTATATGGATCGTAATCATCATCATCCTCGTCCATCCCTCTAGAAGGTGGAGGAATGGGCGGGGGAGGTGGGACACCTCGCGGAGCATCCACTGACACCCTGCTCGGTGGTTGCTGTGGTGGAGGGGGCGGTACGGCACGATGTATCGATGGGGGCAAAGGGGGCATTCCAGAGGGTACCGTTGGAGAGCGCACTGGAGTCTCATCAGCGGTCGTGCTTTCATCTAGACTAGACTCCCTCGCGTGAGCCTTCAGAGCATCTTTGTGGGTTGCGCCAGGTGCAATATCGGTGTCATAATCACCCTCATATTCCGTCTCACCCTCACTGCGATCAACTTTCCTAGATATGCTGTCAAAGGTGGCCTGCCGTGATGGAGGAGCTTGAATTGGCGGAGGAGGAGGAGGCGGCCGCGTCTGGGATGTTGGGGATAGCGTTGGACTGGCTAACGGGATCGGGGGCATTCTCTTGTCAGAATCCTGTGACATTTCGTCCGATGCGAGATAGGAGCTACGCTTGGAAGGTGGATGAGCGGATGGTGTCTTGGGAGAAGTTGCAGAATGCGGCGCCGGTGGCTCTGTCATTTCGTCGCCAGATTCTGAACCTGGACTTGGGGAACGAAGTTGCGAGAGAGGAGCCGGCCGAGCTACATTATCGTCAGTATTGCTCGCTAGAAAAGGGATTTCATACTCACAAGCTGACGGGATAGGAGGAGGTACTGGCCGATCAGAGGTCGGCAGCGGTGGAGGCACAGGCCGTCCTACACCGAGTTAGCGCACCGTTTTAAATTGAGAGGTATGTAATATTCGTCACAATAATCTAAACCTACTGGAGACGCTCACAGTCATCACGTACTCCGACGTTCCGTCAAAAGTGACATAGGTCTTTGATACGGTCTCAGAGGATGACAACTGAAAACATTCCAGAGATTCACGAATGATGCCATCAACAGGTTTACGAGGAATGAGAAACTTACTCTCTGTAGGAACAGGCGGAGGTCGGTCTCCAGTTGGTGTCCGCTGAATCGTCTGTTGGGGTGTAACGTCCTCAACATCGGAAAGATCGTCTGCGTCATGTGTACTCTGGATTGGATGAGGTGCATCGTCTTCCCTCCCAACTGCCAGAGGGGCATGTTCCGATTCTGGACTCTTGACAGCTGGCATACCGGGGACCGGTATCATGGGTACACGCTGCTGCGGCATTGCATATTCTTCGCTGTCGCCGGTGGCCTTCCTTTCGGGCCTCTTCTTCTTTGGAGGTAAACCACCCATTGGCATGCCCCCAGGAGCTCCGAACATGCCCGCCATGCCCATGCCACCGCTCATCTTTGCCATGCGCTCCCTCAGCTCTAATCGCCGTCGTGCCTCGGCATCCATCTCGTCTTCTTCTTCTTCTTCTTCTTCCTCTTCCTCCTCTTCGGCACCTTCTTCATCGCCAACATCTGCCTCTTTCGATGGCGCTGTAGCTGCACGCTCTGGCAGTGCTCGGTGCTTGGTCGCTTCGTCATTTTCCTCAACACTTGTCGACTCGCCTTCGGCATCTTCCGTGTCCCCGGCACCTGATTGGTCCGCGTCATTGGCATCACTCAGAAGCTCCCGATTGGGCGGCAATACTTCAGGCGACCTCATGCTATGAGAAGTTCTTCGCGGACGGCCACCCTCCACGGATGCGCGTTCTTTTGACTCAATGCTCGTCACCTTCTCCAATGCTGCGCCCTCCTCCTCATGGTGCGCTCTGTTTTCATGCGACTCGGCTCGCTTCTTCATTGGGGGTTTCTTTGGCTTCTCTTTCTGAATCGCCGCAGCACGTTGGGCCTGCTCCTGCTGCTGTTTTTGCAGGAAGGCAATGCGCTCTTTCAAAGTCATGGGCTTTGGCTGGTCTTCTTCATCTGCTTCATTGGATGCACCGGTGTCATGTGCAACGAGGCCAGCCTTCTCCGCATTCTGCTGATCCTGGGCTTGGCGTTCAGCGATTTCAGGATCTTCGTCTCGGCGATACACTTTCGTTTGGGGAGCCTCACGAGGAGGAGGCACGTATGCATTGCGGCTTGGCGGAGGCGCGACGAAGGGTTTCTTGATGAAAGTGCTTGGTGGCCCGCCACCTGGTTTGAAGGGCGTTATTGGAGCTGCTGCAGGCGCGTTGAAAGCAGCAATGCGGTCGCGGAAGGAGCTTGACTTGGTGGCCACGGGCGGAGGGGCTTTTTTCTCTGCTAGGGGGGGCGGAGCAGGCTTGGGGGCAGCGGGCTGTTTCTGCAGAGGTTCTTGTGCTCTCGCACTCGCTGCAGAGAGGGAAGACGTGGGGGACACCGGGGCTTTGGCGGGCGCGGGGATCTCTGCGGGTGCGGTTTTCTCTGCGGGCGTGGTTTGCGGCTTGGGGGTGTCTAGCTCCTCAGGCTCAACCGGAGTAGCCTCTTGCTGTTGAATCTCAGGCGTTGGGGGTGCCACAAACGCGGGAGCCGTCTCCAATGGCTTGTGACGAGAAGCTCTGTTGGGGCGGGGGGGAGGCGCCGGCTCGTACTTCTCGACGAAGTTTTTGGGGAACAGACCATCCTTCTTGTTTCCGCTGTCATCGACGTACTCGCCCACGTACCAGTCCGCATCTTCCTCCTCCGTGACGGTTATGATCTGGCCCGCGGGGAAGCTCAAGTCATCCTCGTGCGGCGACGAGTAGTCGTACACCGCCTTGACCTTAAAACTCGGCATCGTGGAGGATGTGCGGGGGGCGGAGGGAGGAAGCCAGGACGGCGGGAGAGCTGGAGCAACACGCAGGCAGCTATTTCCGGCGACGAGACGGAGCTGGAGCAGGATTCGGACAATGTTTCAGGCGTGGTGGAGCGGAGCGGAAGGCGATGGGAATTACGTAGGGCTGCGATCTGGTGGCGTCGTCAGCGTCTGCGGCGTTGCGGGGCAGCGGGGTGCAAAACATGGCCTTACCGTTCACCGTTGGTGGTGATATAGGGAGAGTGGAGTGTTAATGGGAGATTGCCTGGGGGGTTTTTGGAGGGGCCACTGTGTCGTGTCTTGTCTTCGTCATGCAGAGCCAGCAAGCGTGGGCCCGATGCGCAGCCACGCCCCGCGCCAAGCCCGCCGCCTTCCTTCCACCTCTCCAGAGCAACAGGTGCAGGGAGCTGCTCTCCCAGCTTCACCTCACCATCAACACCCCGCTTTGGGCTCGCCCCTCTAGCATGGCACCCAAATCCATCCTCAAGAAATCTACCGTATCAACAAACGAGCCCTCTGCCTCCTCGCCATTCACGCAGCGCCACCGAGACACGGCCTTGCACCATGCAAACCTCATTGAGCAGCAGAAGGTCGTCGAGAAGGAGGTTCTGCAGTCGATAATCACCCTCCTTGACTTTCCAACGTCACCTGATGCAGACCCAACTCGCCCTGCGCCATCCGATGCACTCCGTTTCCAGGACCTCATAATCTCATTCCAGACCTCGGACTACGATTCGCTCATCGAAGAGCGGAACATTGCCGACAAATGCGGTTACGCGTTATGTCCTCGCCCGAAGAAGAAGGCGCCTTCCTCTGCTCGGAAGCAGTTCATTGAGACGGACAAGGGTGTGGAGATTGTGGATAAGAAGACCCTTGAGGTATGGTGTTCGGAAGACTGTGCGCGGAGGGCCTTGTATGTCAAAGTGCAGCTCAGCGAGGAGCCGGCATGGATGCGAAGGGGCGGTGTCGGCGACAAGATTGAGCTTTTGGTCGAGAACGCCGCGGAGCACCACAAGGCGCTTCCCTTGAGGCTTAAACAAGCACCTGCGTCGAAACCCGTGGTGGAAGAGGAAGAGGAGGATATTGCCGGAGCCTGGGCTGCTAGGGACGACGCATTGGCAGACCTAGCCCTCGAGCGCGGCGAGAAGCCCGGGCGACTAAGCAAGGCGAACAGGGAGCTTCTCCAGACGGACATTAAAGAGAGGGTGCAGAGCACGCCTCCTGCGCCGCCGGAGCCTCCGCAGTCTTCAGGGCAGTCACACATGGCCATCGAAGGACATGTGCCGAGAGCAAACAAGTCAAATGAGAGCGACGATGAGGATGGCCAAGACTGGGACAAGCATTTACCTGGTTGAAAGCGACCTTCTCCACTTTGTATCATTTTATCATGTGCGTGAAACGCTGGGTTTCGGAACACTGTCGCCAGGAAACCGTTCCACAAAAACATCGGATCATTAAGCACCCCAACCCCAACCCCCAGGGGTTTCGAAGCCAGGTACAAGCTTGATTTGAACCACATTAAGACAAATTCAGGCTCACTGATTTGACGAGAAGGCCAGGGGAGTAATATAGATCCACCTACGCATCTAATTAGTTTGGAAGGCTCGAATTGGCAAAGAGTGTTGCCCCAAAGGCACGGTCACGAGACCGCGGCAGTATAGAGAGATGAAGCGAATACAGTAATAGTGTTACCCTTTCCAATAATTAGGTTCTTTAAGAATCACGCCTACACCAAGGTGACAATGATTTGTGCATTCACGTGATGGAAAGTACGGACGCATGCTCGGCTCTAAGTTATTCCGACCGAGAAGCTTCAAAGATTCTTATCCCACACCTCCCACACCCACATCAACACATCCACTTCAGCCGGCATTGACATCCCCACGGCTGTCGCATCAACATGGCCCTCCGCCGACAGAATCTCTCTCCCACAGCGAACCTCCTCCGCAACTCTCGCCTCTTCTCGCTGCCGGACCCCCTCCCACGTCCTGTCGTCGCCTCTCAAGTCTTCGGCTCTGGCACCACCAAGTCTTCCGATACCGCAACCCTCCCTTATCCTACACACCAGGCCATTGCTACAACTCCAAGCTCCCTTGCACGAGGTGATTGGGGTTTAAAAAGGCCTCTACCATCGCGATCACATCTCGTACAGTCGAGCAAGCCAGTCGTGAGGATAAAGCAATTGGATACAATTGAGCATGTGACCGACTTTGAATCAGCGAGCGACCATGTGCGGACAAGAGAAAAATTTATCGAGATGGGCACACCCATCGTACGAGGCGAAACAGGGAACACGGACACATCCGGTATCAGGAAGAGCGCGTTCGAAGAAGCCGTAGATGTCACAAATTACGACGGTATAGATGCATTAGATGAAGCCGGGATGTTCTTCGAACAGTTGAAGCAAAATGCAGATAATAATGCAAGCGAGAATGAATTCACACCCACAGCCCGTTCCCACAAAAGCCCCCCTCCACCAACCAGCATCCGCTGGAAACATGGCGGACCCTGGATACCAGGTATGAGCGACATGGAATTCAAAACCTATCTCTCCAAAGATCTTTCTTCCCGCCAGGCAGAATTCACCCGCTATCTCATCCAATGGGTAAAAGATAAACTCTACACGCAACGCACCGCTGCATTCCTCAACTCCTCCACCCACGCCCTCGACCCTACAGAAGCCGAAACACAATACACTGAAAAAGAAAAAGAATGGAGTACCTTTACCCCCTCTGACATCTCCACCGAAATCCGCAATCTGCGACGCCAATGCGCATCCAATCCCCTCAACTCCGACCTCTTCCAAAAACTCATCATCCCCTTCCTCCGGCTTCCCCCCATGCGTGTAAAATCTACGACCTTCTCCCCCGATGTTCTTAAAACCCTCCGCGGGGAGAAATTCACAGACAACACTACCCCTATCTCCACACACCCGTCTGCGGGTCTCGGCTACCTGCGAACCAAAGCCTACATGGCAAACCACCCGATCCTTGGTCCCCAACGGTATCCACCCCCCATCCAAGCGCGCGTCATCCAACCGCGGCAAACTGGCGTCATGAAGGAATCCCAAGCACGTCTCGGTGTCGCTGGTTTCGTGACGAACGATGAATACCGCGATGGCGGCAATCCAGGAAAATCATACAACCGTAATAATTCCGACGTTCAGTTCCTAGACATCGTAACGCCTGGTGGTTATAAACTGGAAGTTGAGCCGGAATTCGCGGCCGTGGGTTCCGACGGTAGGGTGAACATCAGGATTCAAAGGAGGGTGGGGGAGTCAGTGCAGGTTAAGCGGGGATTGTTGGTTGATGTGCCGCCGATGCGGGAAACCACATCATCTTCTGACGTAATTAACCCGAAGAGCTTTGGGCTGGGGAAGAGTGGGATAAGGGAGCTGGATGCGCAGGGTGAAGCGTTCGGGGAGGCAGAGACAGAGGCAGATAGCGTAGATTTAGACAGGGCGACCAAGGCATTTTTTGAGAATTTGAAGGGCTGGGAGGAAAAGAGGAATGAATAGTGAGGTTACCAGAACCCCCAGCGCCTTTGTATCCCACAAATCCTACATGGAATGACCTGTAGAATATGTTATGTTGTATTTTTTCTGTAACATATATACACATACATGGCCCCAACCCAAACACCACATTTTCTAAATTAAAAAAACTACCGCGCGACGAGCCTACCTTCGTTGCTGCCATGTCCAATGCCTAAGACGTTAGTTCTCTAAGCTTTCGAACCCATACCTACATTTACATCACAAACTCAAGTCATCAGGGCATAGAATGATATCATCACCCCTCATTGTTCTGTCACACTATATGCATCTGTGGTATGGTAATGAGGAAGATAGGGGAAACGTACAGCTCATCTAGACCGCTATTGCACCACTGCAAGTTGCACAGTCACAAGTTGTCTTGATAACGAAATAGCTACGGTGTTAGGCATTGACCCGACTCTACTTATAGCCATCATCACCGTACATCATACATATCAAGACCGATGAAGCCACACAAAACAACTGTATAGCGAACACAATCAAGTGGTCTTGTACAAGTACTTCAGAACTAACGACCTGCTGTATTTAACCACCGAACGTGGAACACGACACGGGTAAGTTCGAACAGAAACTGCGCCTTGTTGACTTCTCCCTCTTTCTAGCAAAGAGGTTTGATAGAAAAATCCACCCTGGTCGTGGTCTATGTTATGTGATATCATGCTGTAGGTAGCGCTGAGTGGTGTGATGGGGATTGCACGTGTGGCGTAGTGGGCGAAGCAGATGCTGAAGTTTGGAACATCTCGAAGGGGGATAGCAAGAGGCAGCGTAACCAATCGGAAGTAATACAATTTAACTGGGAGTTTTCAACCGCCCTACAACTCAGTTTGTTAGTACAATTATACAATTACTAGAGGAGCAGAGGGGACTACAAGTTATAGTTAGTACAAACTAATTTACTGTACTTACACTATAATTACTAAGAATTAGTTTATAGTACAATTAAATAGGGCAGATTTTATGTAATTAACTAACTTACTAAGCTTACTAGCAACTAGCTTATAATAAAGCTAATTCTTTTACAGCTGTAGCGCTTAAATTGTTGCTCTACTAAAAAGATTCTTTTTAAAAGTAACAGTCCTTCTGCCTCTAAAAAAAGCTCTCTTGCAGTTGCAACTAGCAGCTAGTATAGAGAGGAAATTAAGGGCTATCTTAAAAACAGTAGGGTACTGTAAACAACTAATCTAGAGCTACTAAACAAGTAGATCTGTATACATTAAACAGGTTATAAGATAGACAATGCAAAAATAGGTAATTCCTTACTGTTTTTTTATACAATTATACTAAGAGGCAATACAGAAAACTCTGCTAGTTGCACTGCCTATAGCCCTTACGTACTCTGTACAACAACAACCTTACCTTAGGCCTCACCTTAAACTTTACTACTAAAAAAGTCTATACAAGTTATAATACAATATACTTTTTAGGCTTAAGTACAATTTAATACAACTTAGAGACCCACTATAACTCTATAATGCACGTGATTGTAATGTATTGTATTCTACGAATTGTAGTCCTTCCTGTTGGTCACGCTGGCAAAAGGGTGGAGGGAATTGGGAGAGGGTCAGGGGATCTGGTGCGAGGTTTTTGGTGATAAACACAGAAATTATGTCCGTGATAATGGGAGATGCTTCCTGGAGGCTAGAGACCGAGAGTGAGGGAGACGGAAGAGGATCTCTGAGCAGGCGGGTCGAACGTATACTAGCGCTCCCTGAAATAAAGTTGGAAATTGGTAAGTCTGTTGAAAATAGGTACTGGTTTATAAGAAAGAGCGAAGTGACGGGTGTATGGAACAAGCCCAACAGCGGTTCTCGCAAGTTACACTCGTTCGGTCTAGAGCCCAATCTTAGGCTGCAGCCCAGTGTGTATGAGACATTGCCGTTGAATCTTGGATGTGAACGGGCAATGGTCACTACAGGCTTCTGGATCTAGCGAGGAAGGGGTTAGGTGGGTAGAAGCAGCGTGTCCTTCCTGGAGAGTAAATGTGCAAAAATACATATCGCATATGGTAATTGCTTGAAGCGGTGAAGACGGAAGGATGTGGCAACTGCGCAAAAGAGGATGTCCATACGCACTCTGCAAGGCACAGTGTGCGCAGATTCGCACGAAGCAGTAGAGACTGTGCACCAGCCAAACTCGACTCATACCTCCTCACCTGATGAGAGAACTCGAAACACAGGGCTGTGGACCTACTTGATGAGTGGAGCGGGCAGGAAGAAAGCAAGACACGTGATATCCACCATACGCGTACGGCGTAGCGCTCTCCCATCCTCATCTGACCCGAATCCTTCCCCGCAAACAAGGCTGCAGCCTACACCCACCCTGCTCAAACTCCCGCCGCCTACTTCGGCCCATCCATCCCGCCCGTCCTCCTCACCCTCAGAGTGGCAAGCATCCTCAGCTGGACAGGGGACACATTCCCATACCTAAATGCTCCTTCCTAGTCCTCGGAGTCATAGCATACACAAAACGATTACATTTGGGGGCTATGATTGGGCCTCAACAGTCTTAAGTGAACGTTCTGTGGCGTAGTTCCCGAGCCGCGGAGAGCGCTGTGGCGCTGAGGAAATGCTGAAGGATTCTATGCGGGAGGCTTACAGTACACATTAATACCAGGCTCGGCTAGGATTAAATAAGGCCCTAGCCTGTGGCCGGAGGATTCGGGCTTCGATAATCTTAGATAGAGTAGACACATCAGAACCTTGAAGCATGAAGTGCGGGTGAGGCTGGGGTGAGGCTGTGGGGGCCGCGGCGACCACGGGCTAAGTTTGGATGCATGGAAAGTGTTGAGATTTTGGAATGTTTGAGATTTCTTTCAGTAAATTGACAACAAGGGAGCCAATTTCCAATGTCTCCCTCTCCTACGTATCGAAACTAAATAGTAACTGGTGGGACGCCTTACAGGTAGATCTTGCACCAGACAGACAGATAATGGAAAGCCTCGAGATGTTTTCAGCGAAAGCTGATGCCGTGATACTTGCGTATGTAGATTACTGTTGTGGACGGATACTGCGGATAATAATACTGTGACCAGAAGGCCTCCCGTTACACAGGGTTTGAAACTAGGTGCAGGATTCGGGTTGACTGGTTCTCGCCGTGCGGGTAAAAGAAGGTTTTCTGGTAAGTGGTGACAGCGCTCACTGCCTCTGCTGTGCCGCAAAGGGCATGAAAGTACGTGGCGAGGACGAATGGTCGTGGCTACACCGTGGGCGGTACGATTCTTCGGCGGCAGTGTACACCTAGCACTAGAATGCAAGTCTGGCATCAGAGGAGTTCACAGTAGATACTGGGCGCGTGGGAGCTGAAGAGAGCTTCCCGTCGGGCCTCGGAGTTACGGCCGCATGGCGGGCAAGTTGGAAATCTTGAGGATTTGCGAGCTTCGCTGCTTCGGAGGCGATGCTGAGTGAGACGGACCACGCTAGGATGGAGGTTTCATGAGAGTTGGAGGTGCAGTCGAAAAAGCTGTGCCACGCGCCAAACCACTCAGGGGTAAGCCTGCTGTGGCTTCCGTGGCTGAAGCTCAACCGATCAAAGCCAATCCAAACCAGTGCTCCCGCTACCCACGGCAGCATCGTACTTCAGCGGGAGATGGATTTTATCTAGGATAGCTTGTTTGCTAGTGGGAGTGGAATAAGCTCAGCGAAGCATGTTTCGAAGCTCTGGAGAAGGTGTTTGTGTGAGGAATGTTCCCAAAACGTCTTGGGGTTTCGATAATAGATGCGTTATTTTTTATTACCATCAGCGATCATCCTTTTGGCGCAAGCAGCAGGAGACGAAATGAAGGACTCCATTAACTCGTGTCTTTCATCCATTGGGGAGTGATGAATGACCAGAGTCATTCAATATTCTCCTCTCTTACCCAACGTTTCCAAGCGAAATTCGTGAGCCACAATCGCTCCCTCGTGTTCGAGCGCTCTGTCACCAAGTTGTGGCTGCTGACAGGTGTGGCTTTGCAGTTTGTGTTGCCGGATTCGTCCAAGAGGCTTCCCCGAAAAGTCATGATATCACGGTCATGGTGAATGTAATCAACAAAAAGCGGCCTTTCGCTGTGGCCGAATATTTTCATGAGTACAAGGGCTGCCATCGAAGCGCGGCCCCCAAACCCGTCTTGTCGTTTCTCCAGAAAGTTTCAGAGCCTACGTAAACCTGTGGCTTTTGCACAAGGCGGATGATCAACTGCGTTCGACATGTCGGCGGTGTAACTTAACAGTTCGATATGCACGCCTCAAAATATCTTCCAGAGATAACGATTCGTGTTCATGTAACTTCCGGACTTGGAGCTGAGGATCTTCGAGGTTGCTTTGGGGGTTGTGCTCACAGTCACCGATCGAACCTTCCATTGCGTCCTAAGAATCTTAGGCTCAGATACGGGTCGGCGGCAACGCAAATGAGCAAGTAATACGACCCCAAGTTGAGCCCGCCACTAGGTTGGCTCGATGTGACCAGCCGTGGCGATATCTCGATAGATGTTTGAAATTTGATCTCTTGCCTAGAGTGGTATGCGAAGCTTTCCCGACTTCGGCCGCGTTCAAGGCAACAAGGCGGATCGTGCTCACGCGGGCAGCGAGTTTTGCCCCCCCAAGCATCAATAACTGAAGCTATCGGAGACCGTTTAGTTAGTGCATCTTCCTTCTGAGAACGAGGGTGTTCCGCAACATCACTGGGCGACTGCAGCCTCACGATGGGAGAGTTTCGACTAGGAACGAGTGCAAATTCGCACGCCCTGTGAACGCCGCATCTTTGCTTGCCCAGGACGGTTGACTCCCTAGCGCCCGCTCCTGCGTGCCGCGTCTCGAACACTGGCAGCGAATCGAGGGTCCAAGTCAGCACCACCAGCCTCAGCAGCACTCGTCGGGCATTGGACAGTCGTGGTGGGATGGCTGTCTCGTGCCTGGGGTGATGTGCAAGCCGTGGCTAGTGAAAGGGGGATGACTGCATAGCCTCCACTCTCCGACCATCTGCCTCAGCTGTCCGGCGACACTCACACACTCCTCACCCATCGGCATCACCAGCATCGGCATCACCAGATAACGCATCATCCTGCGCGATGCGCGCCCAGTAGTGTCTCTGGTGATTTCAGCGGCAATTAAACAAGGTAGGGCGTTTTTCCATAGTCTTCAATGTGGTGGTTAGCCGCCACGAAGCTCTGAGACAACAATCCTGAGTGCTGCGAATGACCACGTCGGCGCACACCGGACTCGAGTCGGCCGCTCTTGCACTGGTAATTCACCAATGATGGATTTCCCGACGGCGGTCTCTCGTCAGGCACAGACACACCGGTCCCAGACAGGGGCTCACAGGTCGGGTTGTGGCTGATTCACGCTCGTCGAGGCAGTGCACGCTTCATTGCCGACCAGACCTCCCAGACATCATCCTCGAGATGGACCCCACGACGACGGACGGGGAGCCGTTCATGCAAATCTCGCGGTGCTCATTGCGGCCTGGCTTTTCTTCTTCAGAGGCGCTGCCCCTCAGTCTGCTGTGCAATTTCTCCCCTGACCACTCGCACGCCCGCATTTCAGGCTGCACTCTCGCTGCACCCTCGCTGCACCATCTACTTATACCAACGACTGCCCTGTAGGGCTGCTACTTTTGTTTTACGCCGTGCATAACCTCCTGCATCCTGCTCCTGCACGACATCTTTTATTTTTTGGCACACTCCTCTGACTCTCTTCAACACTCTCACACTGTTCATCACTATCGTCAACGCCTTTTTTCAGTGTTCGAGTCCTTCTGTTTGCGACTTGTTTCAGTCGGCCCGTCACCTGCTCCCTTAAGTTGTCACGACTACCCAACATCATCTACAAGAGACTGTAAGACCACGAGGAGTACATTCATGACCGCCGGATTCACTTCGAACAGTCAGAATCATTGCTCGAAATCAGCTTCCCACGCCTCTTCACGCTTCGGTGTCGTTGCCGACCATCGTTTCCATAGTTCGGACTTCGGATATTAATTCGGGATAAGCGCATTCACCCGCAACCCCAATCTCGGAAGCATCGACTGTGCCATTTAACAACAGAAGCACAGGCTCGCAGCAGAGCTCATCTTAACCTCGACCCGACGAGAGAGTCGGAAGGCAGCTTTCGCGATGTGCCGAGTGGAGGAGCGAGTCTACGTCGTGGATGGCGTCCGTAAGACGTTTGAAGACCCGTTTCCCTGCCACAATGCTCGCCGTGGAATGCTCTGCAACAATGTATCCAGGAAGACCATCGAATACTACTCGCAGCCACCTTCAGTAACCCGTGATGATGCATCTTCACCGGCTTCCTACAATCCGCCCACCCCTACTGGTACTGGAACCTACCTGGTCGAGAAGCGACGACCTGCAGGAGTCACTCGTCGTCCCTCAACTCGAGATGGGACCACTCGAACGATCAAACCGGAAATCATCATCAATATCGGTTCCAAGAAGGACAAGAGCAAACGGTACCCAGCACCTGGCCACAAACGCACGTCGCTTGGCGCAGTTTCCATTGCGTCGTCGAACGAAGTGCACATCGACTCTCCTGGCTCTGACGCATCCTACACCGTATTCACTGGGTACCCAGAGGCTTCTGTTTCTCCACCTAACCAATTCAGCCAATCACCAGCCTTCAACATCGTAACCGCTGCGCCGAAAAGCCACCACCGCCACACTTCCTCAGCCTCCTCCTTCACGACCTCAAGCCAGCCTCCTTCTTTGTATGCAACCTCAGAACCTGACTCGCCTTCTACCCGTCGTCCTGCCCGGTACCCTCCGACTATTGTGCACAATCCTCCCCATGGGGCTTCCTCAAATACTTTTACGCCATCATCGCCCACTGTGACACATGCGCCTGCCCCTTCAAATCATTCTTACCGTATTGCAACCCCAAATGACAGTGCGCCTAAAGAGAACATTGCATCAGATGGATTGTTCCCTCTTGACTATGCGGAATTTCATGGCCCTTCCAGCTCCCCCAATGGCAGTTTCACGCGAGCCGCAGCTCCTGAGATCACTGATCGTGACGCCGATCGTGCACGTCAACGGAAGCTGAAGGCCGAGGCCGAGAAGAAAGCCGAGAAGAAACGCCAGGAGGAAGCCGACGAACTTCTAGCGCGGTCCATGCAGGATCAGGAAGCGAAGCAGGTCAGGTTTGAGCTTGGCCGCGCAGACGCTAGGGCAAAGGAACGAGCAGAAAATCTGCTCGCCGAGAGCGAGAAGAGGAGGGCGGAAGAGCGGGAGGAGTATAGGCAACGGAAGCTAAAAGAACAAGATGAGCGTGCAGCGAAGGACGCTAAGAAAGAGAAGCCGACGGAACGTAACCGACTGAAAGATGAGGTTGCCCGGCGGAAGAAGCAAGCTGAAGAGGCCGAGTCTAAAGTTCGAGTTTCTGAAAAACGAGACTCACGACCGCCGACCCGCGACCCCCTCAAGCGACATTCGCAGTCCCGGAGGAATTCAATCACCCAGGAAATCGCGCAGAAGGAACGCGAGCTGTTGCTGATGGAAACCCAGGCTCAGATGGCACGTGAGCGCGAGGCTGCTGAGCAGCGAGAGCGAGATGAGCGAGCGGCATTCTTGAGACAGCAGCAAGAAACATCTCAGGCCTATTGGAGCCCACGACGAGATGACCGTTACTCCGTCACAAATGACGGCCCAGGCATTGGCCGCCGCGGTTCTGTCTCATCTCGACGCAACAGCATCTCATCAAACGCTCCTCCAGTGGGCCTTGGTAGGTCAAACAGCAAACGAGTTTCCGTCCACCAGCCTATTCCACCCGCAAATCTCCCGCCTCTCAATACAACGTTCCCACAACCCTTCTCGACTCGCCCGTCAAGCTCGCACCACCAACAGCCTTCAACACCTTTATTTTCGCAACCTCCATCAGCGCAGGCCCGTCCATCAGCTCGCCACCTACCCTATAGCGATAACCCATTCGCTCAGCCTCTTGCTGCTGCCCGCCACTCTCCACCAATGCCACCCCGCGACACATGGGCTGCGCGAGATATGCGAGAAGCGCTTCCCCGAGAAACCGCACCCACTCACCATCGCCAGCCTTCTGACGACCGACAACGCACTCTTCGCCGACGTGGCGAGGAAGTCATTGATCGTGCTACTGAAGATCGCACCCGCGGACACGACCGTGCGAAGCAAGCTACCCGCAACATGGGCAAGGTTGTTGGGTTCGAGGACGACTACGACGACAGTAGGAGCGAGAACGAGGAAGATAGGGTTGCTGGGTATGGGCCTAGGCTTGGGCTTGGGAAACATGGGCATGGCCATGGGAAGAGGAGGGTTTGAAACCTTACCGTTCGCTTCTTTATTCACGTTAGATCATCCCTGTGGGTTGGTTTGAATGGGCCTTTTCTTTCGCTTGACTTTTCCTTCTAGCGGTTCCTTCCCATTTCTTCCTGTATCCCTTGGAAAATTCTCATATTCCTGTGGGCTGGGCGTCTCGCGATCTTCAATAGACCAGGCCGGTGTTCTCATCATTCTCTCATTACTGCGCCTCCTCGTGCTATACGTACTACAGCGACAAAGCCGGTATTTCCTTCTGCTGCCTTCCTATACAGTTCATTATTCATATGTATACCCCATACCCAATTCCTTCATATCGCGTACCCTTTCCCCATACCATACACTATATCATCCTCGCGGATCTTCTTGCCTATATGTACATAGTATGCCCCATGTTTACCTTTACCGGCTCGGTTTTTGCGCTGCACTTTGGAGTTGGCGATATGTGTCATTCCAGCAGTTTTAGTTTTTAGCCATTGGGGGTGGAAAAGTGGAAGAAAGTGGAAGAAAATGTTTGACAATCTTTTTCTACCTCTACATTTGGTCCAAAATGTCGTTGACTTCAACCAAATGTCCGGAGTACGAATAAACTAAAATTTAAACGATTCATGTGAAGCTTTTGGGAGTGCCAAGGTCCTGAGAAACCGACTCGATTGCTTAAGGCGCGTATTCTAGTGGTTTATATATGCAAAGGGGTGAGCTAGGCAGCATGGTGCTAAGGTAGGCAGCGGATGAATACGAGCAGGTGGTGGAGCTCGGAGAACTCCGCAACCGCAACCGCTTTATATTGGCCAAAAACTGAGGTTGGAAATTACTTTTCTCGGGATTTTTTGGACTACGGGAGCTAATTAGTGGCGTGGCGCGTGTCGGCTACGTGACTAGTTCACTGCAGAGCAGTTTGAGGACTACAAACGCTGCTGACTCGGGAAATGGGACTTGCTGACGGTGAAAAATTTAACTACTAGCCTAGTGCTACTCTGAAGTAGTGGCCTCTGACCATATCTGACATTAATGGGGACGAGCACAATGCATATTCGGACGCCAATTCCAATGCCCCTTTCTACCCCTTCCGCCTCAAACATAACCACCACCAAACATTGCGCTGGTCCACCTCCTAACCAAAATCCTCGAACGCATCGTCATCCGTCTTTTCACCGCACAAGACTACTCGGCTCCGCGCCTCGTCTTCTGCACGCTTAGCTTTAATTAGACTTATGCTTTTGGGAAACCAAGCTTCTTCAACAATATAGCATGAAAGCTTTAACGGGTATCGTGAAACCTGTGGATTTTGCGTCTCAGGTGTAGTGTGTTGCGATCGGGCGGAGGAGGAAGGTGTTGTGGATCCTCGACATGATAGGTATGCTACAGAATAAAGATCACAGCATCAGGTAAGATAATGGCAGAGTCTTGGGGAGAATGAGGTGCTTAATGCCCGGTGCAAGGTAGATACAGCCCTAATCGCTATTGCATCGCCGCGCGTCAAGAAACTAAAGGCCGTGCTGGATGGAAACTCTCTCTGGATATCTGTGGAAGACCTCAAGATCACGAAACTTAGATTCGGGGCTCACTGTATCTGAAATAGTGCTTTGTTTAAAGCAGATTGCTCTCGCTGCTGCTATCCGATTCCCGCAGTCCCAGGCCAAGTCCTCACGCTCGTCTACACTACTGTCCTAGATGCGCTTTTGCAAGCCACATTCCCACCTACCGGCGAACATGTCATTAGCGCTGAGGCAGGTTCATGTCCATGATCCATTTCAACCTGGCTACGAAATCGCCTGGCGCGGCCGCTACAGTTGCGGCTCGAATTTTTCAAGAGCCCTAGATTAGATCACCAGATAGCATCCTCGTCCACGGACCGGGGCCTAGGGAGCGAAGAAGGACAGGAGCGTGGACATGATCACGTTGAAAAGGATTTAAGCTTAGAGAATTACGAGTGCTTAACGAAAGGGTGAAAAGGAAACCCACTCATGTTAAGAGCTAAGCAGAAAAGGGTCTAAGAGTGAAGATAGCAGGCTCTTTGTTTTAGATGCTGAGATGCCGGGATTAGGGAGCGGGATGATTGGAGATTGAGTTTAATAAATGCGAACGTAGGCCGGAAATTGAAGAGATGATCATGTTTCCTTTTTCCGCATAGGCAGACGCTAATGCAGCATTGATGAACTTGAATGATGAGAACACCTGCAATAAAGAATTTTCCTCCTGCGTTTCATCGTGTCATGCAAGAATGAGTCTAGGAAGAACTTACTGACAAGGCGTTATATTTACAAGTGCACAATATTTACTCGACACTTAGGGCAAATTGTTCAGTCCCTGAAGAAGAGAGGCCTAGCACTTAAGCATGTTGACTGGTTCGATTAGACTAGAAACTAAGCAGTCCCCTCTCCCCATGATGGATGACGATGCATAGATGATAGGTCAGTTGCGTAGGGTCGTAAAAATAAGGGGAGTAATAAACGCAAAGGGTCAGTGGATGGCGGCTTAGGATATACGCAAAGATAAGATATGCTTAGGGCTACTCATGCATGAAGGCTAATTAGTTTGTTGCCATGTGGTATTGTGTGCGCGACGGCGGTAGCGGACGGATGAGGTTCAATGAAGCTTTGAGGGGCACCCAGGAAGAGTAAGAGCGTTACTCAGCAGCCATCGCACGGCCCGATTCAGGCTGGGGATTTTGGGTGTACTGGGGTAAGCCAAGAGAACGAATAACTCCGAGCAAAAGCCTGCCGTCATCAACAGTCATTAGCGTCACTTACATCATCCGATGCCCACTCATCGCAATTCGCAAATGAAAAAGGGCGTCAACGTTAACATTATTGAGCCGCAGATCTCAGTGACGACATACAGGACTCCGCCCTTTTGTGACCCAAGGAAAAGGTCCGGCTGATCGGCACCACTAGCTAGTTTTCCTACGGCTAACTCCTTCTTTTCTCCGGAAATAACAAGGGAACTACAACACCTAGTATGGCACTCGTTAAATACCGTCTGTTCCCCCAGGGCGCTCGGCATCTTCAGTACCAGTCCCACACGATATTGATTAGCAATGGCTGCGGAAATCACGCCGCTAGGGCCAATCCTATCGCAAACACCGTCCAACCAATCCTCGGCTGATGAACCCCTCCCGCCAGCCAATGAGAAAGCGACAAAAGGTGTGGACGACTTCGCGACTTCGAATGAAGCCATTGGAGATATTGAGAAGCGTCTACATGACCTTCCACAAGAATCTACGGAAAACAGACAGCAGCTACAGCGACAATCCGAATTAGTGGAGTTTGAGGGACCGAACGATGCGGGGAACCCCAAGAACTGGACCACTAAAAGGAGATGGGCGATAACGCTGTCAATGGGATCTCTCGTGTTTACCGTCACTTTTGCAAGCTCAATCTTTAGTGTCAATATTGGAGTGGTACAGGAGAAATTCAACACGAGCACGGTAGTCGCCACCTTGGGCGTTGCACTTTTTGTGCTGGTATGCTCCCTGCATACCCCACGCAAGACTGCTACCAAGGCTAATTAGGATGTTTCCAGGGCTTTGTCTTCGGTCCCATTGTCTTTGGTCCCATGTCAGAAGTTCTTGGCCGCCGCCCACCCCTCTTTATCGGCTACATCCTGTTTGCAATCTTCCAAATCCCCGTCGCAGTCGCTCAGAACGTCGCTACAATAATGGTCGGGCGCTTCCTCGGCGGTTTCTTTGCTGCAGCTCCTTTGTCAGTCGTTGGAGGTGCGCTAGCCGATCTCTGGGAACCCATACCTCGAGCATATGCGATTTGCGTCTTTGCAGCGGGTGGATTTGCAGGACCCGTGGCCGGACCAATCGCAGGAGGATTCATCACGGAATCACATCTTGGATGGCGATGGACGTCATGGATTACACTCATCATGGCCGGCCTTTTTGGATCAATCGCGGCCCTGATAATTCCTGAGACGTCTCCAGCAAGGATCCTGCAAATCCGCGCGGCAAAGCTGCGAAAGGAGACGGGTAACCCAGCGTTCCACTCAAAAGCCGACGAGAATAAGCTGACTACATCTACGGTTGTCACCGTATATCTCGTTCGCCCGTTTAAGATGTTCATTCAAGAGCCGATCTTGGCACTCGTGACAGCATACATGAGCTTTCTCTACGGGATCGTTTATCTGCTCTTTGAAGCGGCAAGTTCGCCCCAATTTCTAGGCTTCGGAAATTTTCATGACACTATCATTCACATATCGGTCCATTTCTTTAGGCATGATTCAACTAACACTATTTTAGTACCCTGTATCCTTCCTGGAAGAACGTGGCTGGTCCCTTGGCGTCTCAACCCTCCCCTTCACAGCATTCATCGTCGGAATCGCCCTCGGCGCCGCCATGATCGCCTACTCCACCGCCACCAACTTCACCCGTGCCTACAATAAACATGGAAAGTCCATTCCTGAAGAACGTCTCCCGCCCATGATCGCCGGTGCCATCGCACTTCCCATCGGTCTATTCTGGTTCGCATGGACATCCAACCCGCACATCACCTGGGTACCTCAAGTCCTCTCCACGGCTCTAATCGGTCTCGGTTGCATGGTTCCGTTCTGGCAAGGGATGTCGTATCTGATTGATTGCTATGGATTTTATAGTAATAGTGCAATTGCGGTGAACACGTTTATTCGATCACTGTTTGGTGCTTTTTTCCCGTTGTTCACACATGCAATGTATCAGAATCTTGGCGTACCGTGGGCAACGAGTTTATTAGGGTTTTTATGTGTGGGGTTTGCGCCCGTGCCGGCACTATTTTATATTTATGGGGCGAAGATTAGGGAGAGGAGTAAGTGGGCGCCGACTGGGTAGATGTGAAAGGGGTTTGTTTCGATATTTTTTCTGCCTTTTGACGAGCATATAGATGGCGCTTTAGGGTACCGGGGGCTTGGAAAGTAGACTCATATTCTAACGCAGCAGGGGTGGATCCCCATTCCATCCTGGCTCCCACGTGTCCAATCGATTACATGTTATTTTCTCAACCATAGTTCTTCTAACTAACGTAGAAGGAATATCAGATAACAACTTCATGTCTCTTTCAAGTTTAACTGGGTTCCAGGCTAGGAAAACTTCATATATAGGTAATAGCAAAGGGTGCTCGCAATAGAGCAGTGCTGACCCAACCGAGACCTTGAGTCTCTAGGTAAAGATGCCGATTATTGATGAAAGAAAAATTCGCAGAACGAAATATTCAGAGTACAATTTTAACAGAGAGGGGTACTTCAGCATCATTCATCTCGAAGATGTAGTTCTCTCCTCTGAAGTTCAATTCCCAATCTCACATCACCGGAGCAAACATACGGCGACAAACATGGTATAGTAACTTTTTTGTAAGCTATTTACATCTTCGTCCGCAACGCCGGCAGGCTGAGCTCTCTTGCAGTTGGGATTCGAAATTATCGCGGCAGCCAACTAGTTACTCTCGTTAAATTGTTCCTCCCGTTAGCCGGCGGGAGGCGGAAGTACGGAGGAAAGAAGAAGGAAGGTACAAAATAGCCATGGGGTTTATACAATATTGGCAGTAATGGAGGAATTTAGGTGAAATGGGTGGACTGCTCCCCAGCACTCCCCTTGTTATGTTTTTCCTCACCTCATTTTGAATTCTTTACCTAACGAAAATTGGCAGCCTATAAATTAATCGATTAGGCCATCAGCGTTAATGCTCTCGCAATTTGCGGAGGGAGGCTTCTCACAACACTTTATTACCCTTTTTGCAAGCCTGCCAACTCTAATCTAGAGCCTGCAAATTCGATAGCCATAGAGGCTGGAGTAATTGTGGTTCAAATCTACGTAAGTAGGCCCCCTGAAACCCGCAATTGTTGATTTTACATGCCTCTCAATTTACCATGGTCTATAGGCTGTGAATTGGGTGAATGTCCAAACTTCACGATAGTTCCAATATAGGCAAGAAGACTACTGCAACTCTTCTCTTGCCATGTTTACAAGTGCTTCAACTTACTCTAACCTCTAGGTTCTGAACTGCAACTACTTTACTCTCAGCTAACCATCCCAAGCCCGCGCAAGCTTCCATTGGGGAACCGCAAAATCGAATACGAGCCCTCACACTTAGCCCTCTTCTGACGACCTAACTAACGTCCTTCCATGAGTGCCGGAAAACCACTTGTGCCGGAATGAAAATATTGTTTAGGCTTCTGAATTCTCTACCCCACGCTTTAATCAAGTTATGACTAATATAGTTATATTCTTTAGGCATTCCTCCCTAGAGAGCTAGTATGCAATTAAAAACTACAGGGCTCCTGATCGTGTTGTTGATCTTTTGTTTTGGAGCGTCTAGAAGTGTATTTACTTTGTACCTGTCCTCTACTACGACTATTAGCATAAGATTTAATTTCAGTGCCTGAATACATTACTTCTATTAGGGAAGATGAACAGATCCAGGATTTAAGACGCTTAGCCTTTGGAAAGTATGCACTTTAAAGTTTCTCCGTCCTGACGAACGCTCTGTGTTTTAGCACGAGGATTTAGCACGCTTGCTCGATAGGATGTTGCACTGTACAGGGCTTCCAACGGGCCGTACTACGGTCCGTACAAAGTGAACCGTAACGGTCACGTGTTCAGTACGAACGTACCGAGTTCGTGAGCTGTACTGTACAATTAATGATGCCCTAGGTACAGTACGTAGTACAAATTATATTACCCTTTTAGGAAGTTTATATAGGAGTTCTAGAGGGGTAGAAGGGCTCTAGCAAGCAGGAGGCCTACAGGCGCTTAAATATCTTTTTAAGGGGTTTAATCTATCTATCTGCAGTCTGTTGTCTTAAAAATGCCTATTACAGACTATTTTCTATTGCAGAGTTATCTATCTACGCCTCTTGCCGCCTTACAGGCCTTATCTAGTCCTATCTGCTCTTGTTACTAGAAAGAACTAGTTATTTTATAGTTAATTAGACCTTAATTTTACGTCTCTAGAGACCTATAGTCTTAGCTGTTTTAACTAGAGTACAGTGTACTTTAATTAAATTGTACTACTTGTACAGATCATGTGAGCTGTAACAGTTACAATACGGACACCTACCTCTCCTCCTCCCTGTCGTACGAACGTACACAAAATCTCACCTGTACAGGCCTCAAAATCGCCCAATCGTACAGTACTACGCCTCGTTGGAAGCCCTGGTTGCACATTGGCTAGTGAAAGCGTATTTTACGTTATAACTTACCACAAACTCAATCCAATGCTCCCGAAAATAATTGAGAGCGTATGCGAATACGCTAAAGGACGAAAGTGCCTCTTTCATTTACCTCTCTTTGAGTCTTTGTTCGTGTTCGGCAGGCGGTGTTTCACAACTGCCCAGTTTTTCCTCGATGTCCCGAACTTAAACAAGCCCACCGCAATCTCGAAAGACGGCAACATCTCAGCACACGATCGTCATGTAGCATTTAGATTTGATGGCTACTCCCGTACGAATCCCTGTAACCGAAAATCTAATCATCTACCTGCTAATCCACAACAATGTCGCGATGACTTCATCGAGACGACCGTTGAAAAGACGATATTAAAAAGATTCAAGGGTTTCATGAAATGTAAGATAGTCTTGTCAACACAGGCTCAATAGATAACAGCCAATTTAGGACCTCGGCCTAGAAGAACTACTACTTTCAATATGCAGCGTCGCCACAGTACAATAATTATCCCAACTTGGGCGATTGTAGAGCGGCTAACGACGAAGCGAACGATGGCACATATTTCAGTTTTTGAGGTACCTTACTAATATTAATTTGACTGTAAGCTTGTAGCAACGCTCAGAGCCTGCAGTTGTTATCTGAAAATGGAATATGGACTCTGTTACTCAGCAGCTGCTCCGAGTTGCTCACAAAGCTTTCCAACTTTAAGGTCATCTGCGGCACAATTGATATCCACGAATTAGTCTCCTTCTCTTACTAGAAGGTTAAGATGCCCTAGGTAATGGTGCTGGAGCGTTTTATTTTTGCCAACCAAACGTTAGGAGGGCTTATATACCTAGACTATGGTTTTGGGTTGATACGATTGTTCAGCTACAGCTCGAGTCCATCTTGCGTCCCTACGGCTAAATATCCTCCAGTCAGAGATTATTTCACCGTTCCTCTGTCACTGGGTGCAAAGCAAGATATTTTAGATGGAAATATGGCACAAACAACTATTCGCCATGCGAGGGAAATCGAATTGGCTTTCTTTATCTAGAACTGACCTACCATGCCCACAATACAGGACAGAAGGGTATTTCATGCTTAATCTGCATTATTCAAACTTCAAAGTGGAGCCTGCTGAGATGGAATGGACGGGAACTGAGGCA
The DNA here is from genome assembly GCF_010093535.1 of Lindgomyces ingoldianus. Lineage (NCBI taxonomy): Eukaryota > Fungi > Ascomycota > Dothideomycetes > Pleosporales > Lindgomycetaceae > Lindgomyces > Lindgomyces ingoldianus. The sequence continues at coordinate 377,166 of NW_022985206.1, forward strand.
CGTTATATAAGGGAACGGAACTGATGCCGAAAAATGATCTCTGGGTACTTGTTGTGACTAGTACATTATTGCGTTAAATAATGGTTTTTGTAGGCTGAACTAGTTCTGGTTGTGAAGGATCTAGCCGAAGTTCGTTTCAAGTTTTTTGATACAAAGCTGAGGTCAATTGAAATATGGTGAGGTCATGGGGTCACGTGAGCTACTCCTGAGGATGCACAGTTCCTTCCAGGGAACCTGGCGAAGTGGAAATCCATTAAAGATAACTGAGAATAGCTAGGAAGTTCCAGCGAGTGTAGCATTGTACCAAATACTGCACCCGCCACCATCAGGAAATCACATATTCTACTAAGAGGGATTAAGCCTCAGGTACTCTGCTGAGGCAGAATGAGATAAATACCTAGGCAATCCCTTCGTAGGTGTAATTCTGAATGGAGCACTGTGCCCGCTGCTGGCAGATATTCAAACGTTGCTATACCCTATTTTGCGTAGCGGAGCCAATGTTGTGACGACGCAATATTGAACTAATTATATGAAGCTCTGTAACAAAAGGGTAGATACAATTGTTTGCCAAATGTTACTTGTAGTTCCCTCATTTGACATCAAAAACTACTTAGCTAAGTTTTTTGAAAAAGGAGCAAGGTGGAATACGCATGCTGGCTAGGGGAAGGCAATGGCTAGATATTGTACTCTTGCTTAGTGTTTCGCATTATTGCCATCCCGTTGATTGAAGGATATGCTTTAACACAGTGTCCACTTACGACCTTGAATACCTGCCATAAGACCTTGCAAACATTCCTCGTTTTGGAGAGGGCGGCTAGCGACAAGAGTTCCTGCTCTTCCGCCTCTAGCCCATTTCATGTCTAAAGTAAATGAGAAACCGCTAATAGGCACTGGACACCGACTTCACAAGGAGCTAGCAGATATTAGGGAGGCTTATAACGGATACAAACCTTCTCCAACCCCTTTCTGTTGTAAGAAAGGAAAAGAAAAGTGTAGATGTTGGGAGTGTCTTATTATAATTTTAAGTGATACATCTTCGTGACAAATAATTTCGTCACGAAAGCACCATGGAAAGTGAGCGACGTGACTTACGACGAAAAGCTTGAGCGGTGCTCTTTGGCCCCGTTTAGGACTCTTAGAGTGTGACGCCTTCCTAGCAGCTAGGTAGAGACCTCAAAAGATTTGGTGTGGCATCAGGACCGTCTTTATAGGGGGGAATTGGTGGAGTGTGCGGGAACGATATTGCCGAATCCCGTGTTTTCCCAAAAAGTGGCTTAATAATAAGGAGTAGCTATATGGTATACAATCCGCTTGTGATTGTTAGAATCATACAAGGTTGGGTGGTGGGACGTAGCAAGGCGGAAGTCATTCTCCCAGTGGCTTGCGTATATATAAACCCTCCACTCCCTCCTCCTATTTGAGGAGTAACTTACGGTAATGCGGTCCGTACTTGGTTTAATAGGTTGATGTACGTTTAGTTCTTTATAGCAGCAAGCAATAATACCTCCAGAAAAGATAAATAAGGCTAAATCATAGACTGGAGACAATTTAGAGTGTCAAAAATCGGTCTGATAATCCAATAAAAGTTTCTAGACCCGCCATTTTGCGCCCTGTCACCCACTAGCACGTCTCTCGAAACTAGGGAGTCTAGTATCGCGCTGGATGCCTCTAGTGTAGGAATTGAAGGGGCTGCGACTCCATATTCCCCACGTCAGGGCTTGAGTTAGCTGTCAGTAATTCGGGCACAAGTAGAAGGGGTGAGTCATTAGGACGCTATGTGCTTGTGACCCAAGTCCACGGAAGTGGACCTATTGCTGCAAGTACGACTTCAAAAGTCTACTAAGACGAGGATTCAACCAAGCAGCACAGGAATGCATGCCCGGATGTGGGTGATGAGGCTAAAACCTTTCGTGTTATGTCACGAGTTCTAATGAAGAAATTCCGTTAGGCAAGGCTCGCTTTTAAGACAGTATGGATTCTATGGAATTCTAACTTAAATTCTTCAGCGTCCGTCCAGCTGAGTCAAGCACCAGACATAGGCAGCCCACTGAAGACAGGAACGAAACGCAAGGTAGTAGACGCGCTTAATGATTCTAAAAACCACCGTGATCTGAGCAACCTGCAGTGCCTGGTATCCAAAATACTACAGCCAAGCTAAAGGCGGCAGGCAAGCCCAACCATCCGCCCATATACCACACTTGGCAACTATGATGACTTTATAGTCCACCACCAGCTAAGAGGACACTGCGGACCAGGGAGAATAGGGGATTGATGAGTTCACAGGGTAGCTAGCGTGCTTGGAAGAAATGGACGTCTTGAGAGCTGAAATGGGATCATTCTGCTGTATTCAAAACATAGAGAAAAGTATTACAACACTACTAGATGCTGCAGAAATACTAAGGAAACTAGGTTTTGGCTTAGCGCTAGAATTCCTAGAAAAAGAAAGGGTTATGACGACATACGAAAAGATGCATTATACGAAAATAACTTCAACTTTACCATCATCTCTACATCTATTATTTTATGAAAAACAATTTCCCACTACGGATGGTATTGGCATCCACTAGATTCTGCGTAGATGTAATTTTATATAATGTAATGCTAATAATGACCACTGATCCCTCAGTATTTGTTGGTGGATGTTGGTAAGTAGGAATGGAGATATTAGCTTCTTTAAGGGTGTATCTAGCGCTATGGACGGCTCGGACTCTTATGGCCCAAATATGAGATATTCAGGCAAATTAACGCCACAATAGCGCAGTGAAGACTGCTTGTCTGGTCCGTGCACGCATAGGAGCTTAAAACACAAACGGTAGTCCTGTTCATAGACACTAACCCACATCCTCACACTCTCCCCCAACCCTTTCTCCCGTCCCACAGCCTTGCTCCTTGCCCGTAATGGGGATTATGAAGAAGCTCGCCGAGCTTTGGGAGGACATCGTCCAAGCCGCTTCGTAAGTCCCTCTTCCATTCTATGCCCAAGAGATAGTAGATCAAGTCTAATATCTCATAGCGCCCGCCTCCGCCGCGCCCCCCACCGCCGTCCCCGACCCTCCATGTCCCCGCCCCTGGAGGAGCAGCCTCTGTTGGAGGGCTTGGAGCGCGAACGCCCTCCAACGTAAGACGATGTCGAAATCTGACCTGTAATAACCTAAAGCTCATTCTGATTAGCCCTCCACCAAAGGACACCAAGGACGCGGCCCGATGGTAAGGAACCTTAGCTTTGCAGAGGGATAAGGATATTTACTAGCCTTGAAGTAGCGTGGGACCCTGGGACAGGGTGCCGGCACCCGGCCCTCTGCCAGCTACCCGTCTGGGTGGTCGGTAGAGGTGGGTCGGGTTATTGTAGTACGTTGCGTTCCGCTTATAATCCAGCTGCAGTCTTCCAAACCCCTTGCCTGCTGCAGCTTTAGGGCAGAAGGACGCTAATATCGGTACAGCGATACGATGTGTCAGTTTAATTTTCGATTTTGGTAAACATTCTCCCCTGCAACACCACGGTTGGCGTAAGCATGTGACTGGCTGGTCTATTGCCAAGCCACTAGCTACGCGAATCGTGAATGATTTTACCTCGCACCTCGAATCTCAACCTCGCAACTCTCACCACTAACATCGACGACCAGGGACGGCGTGCGCCGACATCACCATCGACCCTCATCAAGATTCTCACAGTTCCGTCGATTGCCCCTTTCCTCATCTCCATTTTGCGATTTATTCGGCAATCCACGTTCTGGGCACGATGTCACCTGCGCCAATCATTCAGGGTGTTCCTACTTTAGCCTCCCCGCCACAACCACCCCATTGTATGACGCAATATCTGAGTTTCTGTTCTTCAACATCACTAATAGTGGCTGTAGCACCAATTAAGGAGAATTTCGACGAGATTTTCCATGCCAAATTCATGCAGATAATTCAGCAGTATCGGGACAATCCTCGCACGGGGTCACTCACGCAAAAAGATCGCAAGCAGTTCATCGATTCAGCATACCATGCTACCGATGAGTTGTACTTCGGAAACCGGAAGCTTGACGATACAGAAATCAAGCTCCGCGCTCTCACTAAAGTCTTCTACAAAGTTCTTGCCGACGAACCCTGGTCCGAGGAATGGATCCGCCCTCACGACGTGGAGCGAAAACTATCCCGCTTTGAAATGCATCCGGATTCTCGTGAGCTCGCTGCTCAGAATGGAGTGCACACCCCGCGTGAGGCTGTCATTGCTGCACGTCGAGCATTAATCGCCACACAAAGCCCAAGCCCAGGCCATGGTCCCCAGCCTCGTGGTCCATTTGATGACATCGAAATCATCTACATCCCTGGAACCGTTTCTTCAACTGCGACGAACAAGATCGACCGCATGCAGATATACCCCGTGTCTGTTTCCTCAGTTGCACACATCTTGCAGACCCATATCTGTCGCGACATGACTCGTCCATACCTCATGGCCCAGAAGTTCGTTCATTGCACCGACACTCTCGAGCTAATCAAGATGCGGCAATTTGCGTGCGATGTGTGCGACTTTGCCCCTCATCTTTTGGACAACGACAACATTAGCCTTCTTATTGTGCTGCTCATTCTGACCCGGTCAGAGATCTGTAAGAGATTCGAGGAGAATGGCATCCGTATTGAGGGTTCAACAATAAGCCATCGTCGCGCTGAGTGTATGAAGCAGAAACTTGGCTGGAAGGAGCTCGCAGACCGCAAGCCGTTCGACAACGTCGCTGCTGATTTCCAGACTCGTGTAAAGAACGCGTGTTTCCCGGCTCCTCGCGCTCGAGTCACTCGGTCAAAGCCCCAACGAAAGTCGTCTGCTCACTCGATGCATGTTGGACTCATGGGTCCCCCAATCGGCCCCCCAAAGCATCACTCCCCCTATCCCCAACACGGTAGCATCAAAAACGGTCCCAACGTTCCCACTTTCCCGACACAGCAGGCAAACTTTCTGAATCTACTCCATCAGCCGTCTCATACACCTGCAGCACCGAAATCCAGACCAGGCAGCACCCCTAACGACCCAATGGATCTTTCATAGACTATACATCCAGCTTTCGATTAATCTGCATATCCACGGAGTCTCTCTTTAATACTACGTCAGACTCGGCATCAAGGTGTATCTGCTAGCAGCAACACCGACAATGACCGGGCCCGCTAGCAATGGCGCCACCGTGTGATCTTTCGCATGGAGGGCCTGGAATTCTCGAACCCTGTGAGGCCTTGAAAACTTTTCCCTAATTTCTTCAATGTTTCTGCATCTTCTCATACATGCGATGGCGGCAATGGCGTCGGAGTCTGGCTCCCGGTTCTGGAGTTTATCTACTGTCTTCTGTGGGTGGCGTGCTCTGGGCTTTGGCTGCTTCTTCATGTCATGGCGAGTCACGGTGGCACACGCATTTTCCCCTTTCCCTTCTATGTCTGGTCAGACACTACGGTTGCTTTTCAATACCCCTCTAAAGAAATGCTCTCTTACACATTTTTTTGATGTTTCGTGACGTGCACGATTCCGTGAATAGTCCGGGCACGTGCCCGTGCGGGGTTCCACCCGTTTCACACCGACCTGCGCACGGCTCAACTTGATTATGTCACGCCATTGTCAATTCACCGCCAAGACACCCCCGCCTTTCTTCCTTCAGCATCTGCACAATCGTCAAGACCAAGCCTTCCTCGATGCAACCATTCTTCGTTCGGGGCTACCAATGAAAAATGATAGCATTCCAGCTTGAAAGGCCGATTGCGATTGAGCTACTTTTCATATCTCAGGGGTAGATTACGCGACACCCAGTGCGCTGAAATACCGGAAGGGGCCAATCTGTATATAAGCCTACGCTCTTGGAAGACTAACCTCCGAATTGTCGTATACAGACGACTGGCGTTGTCCCAAATGCTATCCGATTCGTGATACAAACATTCTCCTGTCTTGGCTCATGTCCCTGCCACTCCGTCTCTCCTATCCACGGCATGTGATTCAGATTCTTCTTCGAACCCATCTTCGTGCTACCAAGGTGGTTTGGGCTCACCAGTTATTTCATATCTGGCCGATAAAGCTACAACACATTTCCCTCCCATTCCTAACACACACATCGTCGGGGTTATAGCACCTCATTCATCCCAACAAGCAGTTCCTGGATCTCCTCGTTAATATACGACTCTTTCCCAGAACGAAATCCGAACCTTTTGAAGGCCGAGGCGGAATATTCATGACCGAGGTACGAGCAAAAGCCCCTGGAAAGGCCGACTTATCGCATTAACTGAGATTGAGGAATCACGCGGTATTTTCTGTTGTGTCATTTGGATAACAGAAATCTTAACCAATTGTAACATCACCACTAGTTTATGGTTCTATTTGCTAGGAACTACGATTTGAAAAGCATTAAAAGGAAATCAGCACTTTTTTAATCAGAAATCAGGATAAATCAAAATGTACTACGAAGAGAAAAGGGATACGAATCGCTATATACCGACGTTATCAATGTTCCCTAGCCATTGCCACTACTCTTTTAGGATTCGCGTAACCAATCTAAATTCAAACGCGTGGCTAATCTAGCCTCTTTCGAGCTGGGTGGCATCCCTGTGTACTAAAATTGAAAGAACGAAAAGAAGCGGCCTTGAATTCTTGCCTACACATGTGCCGTCGCCCGAAGGAAATCCCCATTACCCACGCTATCTCACTCAACCACCCTTTCTTATTTTTATATCAAGTCTATATTTAACAAATTACTGTTCAGATTTTGCTGTAAACGAGTTAGTGGCATGCCGGCTGCTCTCAGCCGGGGTGGACTCGCTCTGTGAGGTCCAAACTTCTCCTATCATGCTGTCCTGTTTCACAAACATGTCGATCCCTTGATGTACCTCATAGCTACTGTGTCTTGCTTATTTCAATTTAACACCAAGGCACTTTTTTTGCCGCTAAGCTGCTTCGCTTAGGCAACTCCGTTTCTCGATAGTATCTGCAGAGAAGGGTAGCTCGGGAGCCGCTCAGTTCTTACCAAATATGAATCCAGCAACTTGAGAAGCTGCAAGGCTCAATATAATCCATCGCATCGAATATGTGTGCTGAGCCCACACCGCTTCGAAATCGAGGTCTTTATTCCGGTTCAATCTGAGGAATAGGTGCCGCCTCCTTACGCTAGGACTCCGTGGCGTCGTTCGTTGCCGGATCCCTTAAGCGACCACGTGACCTTTCGACTAGTTCTCGACTGGGTGCACAGGCTGCTCTTCACGCAGTACTGGTGGCCAACCTGACTCGTCTCTCGATTTGTTCTACTTCTGATTCTTCAAACGAAGCGTATTGAACAGTCTTGCGGGAGATCGCCGAGACCTTTGAGTCTCGCCGCTAGCACCCAGCTATTTCAATCCGAAGATTGGTAAAGCGTCAAGGCTTCTTCTGTTCGTTTTGCTAGCCGTATTCTTTTTAATCACGGTGACACATTTGCGTCGCGTTGTTGGCATCAAGGGCGCTTAAAAGAAGTAGCACGGAGAATAGGCTTAAGATAGAGCGAATCATACATATGGACATCTCTTGGGTTTGCAGAGGGCTCGGACATAGAGGAGTGCGACAGGGCCTTGGAAGGTAGGGGCTGACGGTGCTAGCCAAGTACCAGGTCACGATCATGTATCACTGTATCTAGATAGTTTAGTGGAGGTTGTGGACCGGCTTGTTAGTCAGGTTTATAATATCAGCGCTTCCAACAGGACTTAGTATGGTGCGTTAAAATAAAGCTGTAAGTATCAAGTAAGCTGGACGTGCTTTGGAACGCTGAGTACGGCCAAGAGCATGGTTGCGCGGCCTGTTTTAGTGTTGGTTGAGTTGCCTTGGGAGATGCCTCTAGAGAAGTCACCGAACTCAGAGAGCCTCTATCTTGAACGGTAGCGTTGAGGAGCATTGACCAGAAGATCTGCTGTACAACCTCCTATGCTGCTGTGGCCTTGCTAGTACCTAAGGTGTTTTTAAACCCACTCGTATACCGAATCATACCTTAACCATTAAATCTATCTTAATTCCAATAGATAAGTTTATGCGCCAATCTAAGTGTGTTATTAGCCATTACAACTCATCCTTAAAGCATCTGTACGAGCATTATTATGCCGCCGCGTCTAAACGGCTTGGAAAGATCTCACGCCACTAGAATACCTTGAATACCACCTATAATTTGCCAGCGGACCTACGCACCTCCATAAGACCTCCGTAGCTGACCCCTCTGGGACAGTACGGCACGGAGGACGTCCTATTAGAAGTGCTAGTTTCTGTAGCGTGTCAGTACTGCGTCGCGAAATACCCTAAAACTTGGAACACTTATAAGAGCGCCTCATAGTTTCCTCTCTTAACGTACACAAGCTGCAGAATCCTTTATTCAGAGCGGAGGTGGTGGAGATGGTGACGGTGGGCGATGCGGAGTTCGTTCATCGTGGTTCATGGGTTGGAATTTAATCTCCAGCCAGGCGATCTGCATCTTAACATCTTATAGAAGAAATACGAGAACAGCAATTGAGAGACAAAGGAACAAGACCAGAGCAAACCCCGTCTGCTTTCCGAGTAGGGTCTACAGAATATCAGTAGAGCACATGAAATAACGGGATAAATTGACTTATCGTCAGCCCCACGAGTGTCACGCCGCTTACGTCTGCAGTTGCAACCACAATGGCTAGAACCTCGAGTACGTGAGAAGCACCATGGCAGGTTGGTGCCCGGTAGTATCCTTCAGCAAAATCTCCAAATTTCAGGCAGGGATAATGTGAAGCTAGGAGGAGCACCAGAGACATGAAGAAATGGGTTGATTGCTAAAGGAGTGCACCTAGGGGTCTATACATATGAAAAAAAGGGGTAAGTCTTGCCAACATGAGACCATCGTGTGAGCAGGCGACTATCGTGAGAGCCATGCCTGACTATTGTAAACAGATAAACTAAGTCAGAAATACGTACATGCGAAAGGTATGTTTCGTTAAGGTGAGAAATTGGCCGTATTGCAGTGACCGGTAGTCCGGCGCGTCGCAAGATACCATTTCATAGCACTGACTATTCCAAATCCCTCCTCTACAACCTGTTTTGGCCTGAGAATTGGGAGTCTGGCAGCTTTACAGCCGTCCGCCCGCGAGATAGATCACTCTTTCCTGAAATTAAAGTCACAGCTCAATATGAATAACTAGAAAATGCAAGCCTAAACAGCTTTAGATTTAACACATTTTAACGCTTTAATGGAATAGTCCTCTGGGTTGGATTCATTGTCCTTCGTAAACTATAGATATTTCCATGAAGGCACGAAATTGATTCGGAAAATTATGTCAGACAGGTAAAGTTAATACAAATTTCACTGCTCGCACGCCCTACTTATGGGGCACTACCGTCCCCAATAAGCTTCACAGCTGCCCTATTTGACTTGAGGCATTGTTTTCGATTTAACAGTTGCACAGAGTTCTTAGTGGGCCATTTTTCTCTATATCAGTTTCTACCTCTGGAAGGTTTATTTCAGTCTGTCCCGATCTTATAAGATTTCTCGGGTTGCGTGTCTTGCCGGTGTCTCGGGGATCAGTGGTTAAGGGCGGTTTGAAGGCTGCATCACAGTTCGAAGACTGCTGCCGATCGCCGATCTCAACAGTGACATACATTCTTTTCCAACTTGAACATCCAGCCCCCTCCAAAACATAGCTGCCATAATAGCACGCGCAAATATTATATCTCTTACCAATCATAGTTTCCGAAGTGGCCTTGATTGTCGTCGTGTACAATGACGTCTAAAGAAGCTCATGATTCGCGACATGTGCGGCTCGCGCCGAGCCGTGGTTTCCGTTGCGCCTTCCCCAACAGCGATCCCTGACCCCCCAACCTCCATGTATCGTTATCATATCGTGTTGGTCTGCGGGATCGAATTAATTATGCTAGTGGGATGGATTAGTTGGATTGTTTAAATAAACATGTGATGTATTCAATGCAAGTGAGTGCGTTTGTGTAGTAGGTGGTAGGAAGCAAGTGGGGGTTGAGATGGTTGTGGCCTGTGAACCAATCAGAAGCATTCTTTCAACCTGTCGGCAAGTATAACCTCAAGGGTCTCGTAGGAAACATGCAGAGGCATGCGTCCAACGCGCAATCTTTGGCTCCATTTTTTTTTTCTTTTCTTGCACCCAAGGTTTGCTGTCCTTCGACCGAAAGCTTGTTGAAGGAAGACCGGCGTGCATGCTGCTTCATGAATAAGCCTCCCTGAAAGCTCTCCACAGCCCTTGCAGATCTGTTAACTCTATTAGCTTGCTCTCAAAATTCACGCCCATTATAATCTCCCAGGTGGTGTGGCAGCTGTCGAGGGTTCTGATTCGCATCTTTCTTATGTTGTCATTGCCGGAACTTCAGAAGAGGAGATTTCGAGCGATGGCAGCGGGTTAAGGATTCGGGATTGGGTTGGGGAGTTCGTAGACAATGGAGGAAAAATATCAGACACACACTAGGCTTCTGAGCTAGTGATATCTCTGTAGGTTGCGGGCTGTCTACTCCTGGTGTCCACTAAAAGAGAACTAAAATAGCACCTCGGCTATAGTCTTCTCATTCCCAAACCCATGTCTCGCACCAGAAGTATTTCTGTAACACGAACACCCACTCGGATTGAGTTATGAAAGTCCAAGTGCCTGAAGGACCAGGGATGTTTATCAGTCCAATGCTTCCTTCCATTTGCCCAGGGAAGTAGCTAGACAACATATAGATCTTCCCGTAAGGCAGGATGCATAAGCGAAATATTGCCGCGTCTCCCCATATTCGACTGCAGCGTGATCCAGGAACTGTGGAGGCCTACAATTGTGCTAGGATCTCGGCGCCGTCGGAATTTCCGAGAACTTAGCTACTGGCTGCGGCGTCCGGTGGTTTCTAGCCTCGTTCGGATTCTTGGTAATGGCATGTTAGATGTGATGCCAAAGTTTGGAGGCTCTCTCTCTCATGAAATGCGGATTCCTAAACAACCTTCTTCCTCAGACCAAGCAATATACTTTCTACCAATGAAAAACTATGCACTACGATAATATTAAATATTTTCTTGCATTTTAAATTGAATGGTATGTATGACCAACATAGAACTCGACACCACATATGAGACCCCAAAGACCGCAAGAGGCTAAGTACACAAAAAGGCCAGTAATTTGATCGTACAGTGTAAAGACCTTCAGCAACTAAACTGCATCTCGTTCAAGAGCATAGCGTCTGGTAGCAAGAAGAAAGCGAGGAGAAAGGAAGAAAAGCGGAATGGCGCCATTCCTGTGCGGGCTTGTATACCGCGACAGCTGACGAAGCTTTGAGCATAGCTCGAACGCAGCTCTCCTTGATCATCAACAACATCGGCCTTCTAGTTAATATATAGCCCTTAGTATACTATACAATAGTTTTATCTAGACGGGGCAAGATGTGATGCCCACGGTAAAGAAAATCCTTGATGGGAAGAGGCAGAGCATTCAAACTGGAGCACCACTTCTCGGCCTGTCTGCGTGGGACTTGTATTCAGATATCCCAGTTGACTATGGCGAATCCTAGAGCTTGAGAAAGGGTCACAGTTCCAGAAAGAACGAGAATTCTAGAGACATTTACGGCTTCAAGATACGTCTTCATATTATTGACAATGACTTCGACAATGATTAGTCTACTGAAGATCTTGATTCTATAAACAGTAGTGTCCTGGTAATGATGCTTAATGTGGCATTCATGGATGTCCTTATCTCTGCTCATGAGTTGGAGAAACCCCCTTAGGAAAGAGTATAGTGTTTGATCTCTCATTTTTGATTCACTGTGGATTGTTCCCACTTTGTCATCCCTGTATCAATTCATGCCAAAGGCGCGAATATCTCTACAGGCGTCCAATAAGCCCATATTGAATGATAAGTGGACGCTAGGGGCAGAATCGACGAACAGGACTTCACTATGGAGTAAAAGATCAGAGAAGACGCAAACAGTACAAAAATGTTACCATACTCTCCGCTACAGGTAGAAATCCTCATTTAGCCCGTAGTAATTTCAAACTCAGGCTTGAGGAGGAATTTGACTGTCCTCTATATTTTCTGTCGGGAGGCTATGATGTTGAACCAGATTCATTGAGAGCCATGGCTATGTAGTCTAGAATTTTCCTCTATATCACAAATCGTCTGCTCAGTGACCGATGGAAGTAGGTTGGCAGGAACCAAATCCATAGAGTAGTTGGTAATTTTGGTCCACTGGGAATTGCGTTAGTGGCCTCCATAGTAGATGTTCGAATGTGCGGACTTGATCATGATAAGTGGGTTATAATCAATCATTACCCATTCGATGGCCAAAGGAGTAACTCTTTCCATAGTCTACTCTTCATCTGGGTTTCACGGATTATGTTTTGCCCGTAGAAATTAGGGACCATAGGAAGCGAGGCGTACAATTTTATTTCCTCGAGGTTATGACCTCGGTTCATGACCATGGATACTGGGGGGAGACATTGATGTACTAAGGTGCCTTGAAAGCCCACAACTTCTCCGCTTTCCAGGCGATTTGAATACTTGTGGTAACAATCACGGCCTTTCCAAGATTGATATTGATCGGTTTTCCACTTTGGCAACCATTGATAAATGGGATGAGCTTATAGATGCCCCAAAGAGGCATTCTACCGGCCTTTTACGAACAGGAGTCTGCTAGCTATGCGTGATGGATTCATTGGAAACTGCAGAAAAAAAACAGAACTGTTTGCCTTTGGAAATCTTTGTGTCAAATCAAAATCAAGGCCCATTGGAGTATGAAGAGAATTTCGAGGCGGCTGCGGAGCCGAAATTACTTATATAAGGTCAAACTGGCAAGAATTCTCTCCTAGAATTTATATTGTTTGAAATGCAGTTGTGGCACGGGTCGCTTCTGTCGCACGTGACTTTATCCCTCATGGCTCTGCGTCAAAGGTGAACGTGGGTCCTTGAGCCACACTGGCATCCTATATAGGACTGTCCCTGTTTTTATTAACTATATAGTTGGCCTGACACAATAGCTCAATTGACCTAGTGTAGTTATCATCACCCAATCGACCCCTCCCAACTCCATGCCCTATATTCATCAGATCTTTAATTATCCCTGTGGTAGAGTTCGCTGGGAGATGTTTGTATGGTATATTGTAGTTCAAATGTGCTAATTCGTCTAGTAGCTTCGTTGCGAAGGTTTGACGGCGTTGGAGTCACATGACCGTTCAGAATATGTATGAAAGGTAGGATGCACAATAAGGGGAGTCAGAAGGTGTTAAAATCGAAGTTAAGGTAGCCAAATTCGAACTAGAGTAAGCCATCTGATTCGAGTCTCCCGCTACTTTGCATGAAGTCAAGCGAAACTGTAACTCAGCCGCCTGTTTAGTTGACTCTCATGTTAAAGCTCAAGTCTTCTAGGTTGCTAGATAGGTACAATTAGTGGCGCGCATATCCATAACGTCCTTGGACAGATAGAAATGCCACTGCTGATTCTAGAAAGTGCTTAGAAAGTTTGTATCAAACAGAGCGCCCCCCCCCCAATATCTGCTCAAAAGCGGCCACCAACGCCGAGGCGAAGTGTAAGCGTGTTAAAGGCGCAAACCTTCTCGCATACATCTAAACGCCTTTTTGTAACTGCATTTCCTAGTAAAGTTCCCATATACTCCATGCGCTATTCCCACCCACTATGGTATAACGCGATTATAGGTATTGGTCTTTCTACACTGAGCCTCAAAGCCTACACCCCCCTCTTAAGTCCCCTCTTTTCCCGGTGTTCCTCCAACAAGTCCCTGGTTTAGCCTCCACACATGCGCCAATCACTGCTATAGTTGTAATATAGGAGTACACGCGCTGACGCGATATTTGGCGACCGGGGAAGGAGTAAAAGCGCTGAAGGAGATATGGAGGATGTCGGTATAGCGGAACTAGGGTGAAATGAAGGCAGAGGTTCGTCAAACCTAGATGAATAACCACGGCGGGAGGTAGGTACGGCTGAATCTTACAGAGCGCAAAGAGCGGCGCGCAAACCGAAGCTGCAAGCGGTTTTACGGTAGAATGATGGTCGTCTAGGCGGCGTTTGTCTTGTCTTGCGGAATGCTTCTGGGAGCCACGTCAAAGCCGGATTTTCAGTTAAGCAACAAAATGAGGCGTATTTATATTATAACGTGTCAAGTGAGTTGCAACTGCTAGGAATTTTTTACGAGCGTAATGGCCGTTTGGATTTGGGCTGTCTTGAGTCCCAGCGAGCTTCGAAGTGTTGCCCGCTGTTTCCGATGCTCTTCCACGCTGCTGCTGCTCCAGACAGCCAAATAGAGTCTGAAGTCCGAATAACGTACCTCTGCCACCACAACATGATGCAGCAATTTCTTCGTGGCAGCTTGGCGGTCGCACCGGCGATGTTTGTGCTGTCTCGTGGCGGTTTCTGGACGCCGTGCTGTGCTTTCGAGGTTCTTAAGGTAGCTACAACTCAGCTAGAATCCGGAGTCTGAAGTTTAGTTCCTTGATGCCACAAAAATAGTAGCGAGTAGCTTCGCGATAAGTTTGATGGCCGCGCCGATGTTTATACTTACCTATAGAAATCTTCCAAGCATCGCGAGCTGATTTTGACGATCTACCCCGCCGTACTTCAGCAGCTCTACTCTGAGGCATAAAAGCTTGAGCCCGCTGCCAACCCCTTCGTTAAGGCCAAAAAAGCCTCTGGGTATGGTAGCCGCACAACCAAAGCTTAAATATACCCACATAAAGTCCCGGGCGTCGCGGGATATTCTCGGCGCTCTCCCAAACTTCTAAAATTTTGCCCAGCAGCACAAGTCTGTTATCCGCCTCCATTCTGCCACCAAAGAAGCTTCCAGGAGGCTTCGCAGGCGTGAATGTCGTATGGGAGAGGCTTGTACAAACCTGCAGTCAGTTCCTGAAAACCCTATGTTGTTCGTGACGCCCTAGCAAGTTTGTTGTGAATCTACTGGAGTCTTCAGTCTGGCGCTCTGCCGCCCCACGGATTTCTGTTATCGTGAGATTAAGTCTGACCCCATGATACCTTACCTAAATTACGAGGGAGTCTTGAGCTGTATCTAGACGGGATAAAGTTCCTGTTGTCCACACAATATTCTCTACCCTGTATCCATCATGATGTGTTCATGTGAACCAGTGAGTGATGGGGTTCCTCACTCACCTTCCCTTGAGCCATGAAGTCAGCTCTATTGCCTATAGTCTTCAAACTTCACGGCTGGGGCGTCCTGGGCCTGCGTTATAGCTGGATACAGTGTCTTTGCTTAATAAAGGCCTCGTATGGGGTTTCCTGGCATGCAATCGCCCAGGTACACGCCTATGAGCCGGGGAAAAATGGGGCTCGTTCGCTCTCCTCCGCTAGTGTCGTCTTCGTTGGGCGATCTCTCTCATAGTACACAATATTCCAACTTCACAACTGGGGGCCTGTCTTCAAGCTAGAGTTGGTTTTCACTGCTCATTGGGGGCCCTGTAGCATGCTTCCTAGCCTACACCCATCAAGGCATGTATTTTCAAACTGTAGGAGCGATATCAATGGCTCACTGTACTTCGCTAACATGCACTTTGTCGCCAAGTCATCTCCATCGCCCACACTGCCCAATCTCTGCCACCAATGGGTTATAAACCTTGGTTCAGTGCGAAGGGGTTTGCTGTTTCTCATAAGACTTCCGCAGCAAGTTTCCTGACCCGCATCGACTGAGGGGTGGGCTTACGAGGCTGGGGGTGATCGGGCTCTGTCTCCTACACTTATGCCACCTTCACGCGGGGACGCCAAGATGAAAATTTCGTCGCCCTTCACTTCCAATAGCTGCTCCTCCTTCGCCATAGTTCAAGCGTCTCTCTTCCTCCCCCAATAAGTCGCCGCTGGGTTTCGCCACCAGGCCTGAATTGCCCAATACACTGTCTTTTTTTTTTTTTTCTGTTGTTTGTTTACTATGCAAATATGCTTGTTACCGTCGACTCTAGGCTGTGTTCCTGGTGCTATCTCACTGGGAGCGACAAGGACCAAGACTTCATGGCCAATCGACTTTCTGTACTAAGCGTCGACAAGCATACACAGCAAGATAGTGAACTCTTTCCAGCCGTTTTGCTTCACGGATGCTGCGAGTTCAGAAATTGTTCACTACGCTATCTGAGACCACGACGGACCCTACACAGGCAACAATCAAAATGTGGTCTTGGTGTATCGAGCTACCTCGACCTCGATCTTGACCACCTGTCAACAAGTCTACCACGGGGCCAAATACATCATCGGCAAAGTAATATACTTAGTTTGCGAAGGCCCAATGAAGATCCTCGCTAGTTTGGACGGCTCCATCAATAGCATCATGCCAATTTTCAGTCATGGGAGCGACAGGTATGTACTCCTCCCTGTTCTTCTCGCTCTGTTGATTGTGAATCCAGATGATCTGATAGTTTCATCGAGACAGAAGAAGATAGGATGTCAGGTCCCAAAGAACAAGCTCTTCAGTATGTTGCTAGCCAAAGAACCATTCGCTATTGGTGCCATTGGCGCTACCACTGGAGAAATCGGGTTGAATACTTAACCGCACAGTAAGCGTGCCGTAACACTCATGATGCTCTACAGCTTAGCTAACCACGTAATTTAAATATCGAACGCGACCAAGTTAGGAAGGTCACTGTCATGACCGCCACCGTCGTCGATGTAACATTCTTTGGGTCGGTGAGAATGGCGCTCCAGACTCAACCAAGGCGGCCGGCAGACTCCCTTCCACGTGGAGATTCTAAATGCCGGTGGATTGGGTCTTTGTCGCAAGGCGATCTATTTCCGTCAATTCCGACTAAGATATTTGATCTTTTCTTTACTAGCCCCGAGACCATCAGCACCCACGCCATAAAGAAGGAGCCTATGTCAAGAGGCGCGAAAGCTCGGCGAGTGGTCTCTTGGACGACTCTGGACTCGGCTCGCGCGTTATATGGATCAATACGGCATTTCATGGACTGTCATCTCTTCGTCGACATCAGCGCTGAATCTATCCAGATGATCTAGAGCGCTTACTACAATGGCAATCTACGACAAGGCATGAAAGAGAGCCCACTCGTAGTTGTACCGGTACATCCCCAGCGGTAACACTACTCACGTCTCCATTCGATATCACTGAACAACTCGACATGGGCTGTCTCTCCTTCAATAAATCCCAGTACGCTGGTAGCAACTTGCCAACTCCCAAATACTGTCCTGCCTACATTCTACCGCATTAGTACACTTCTCGGGTTTCCCAAGACGTCCATTCCCGGCATATTTCGCCCTAGCAATTCATTTGCATGAAGCAGAGTCCCAATATCAAGTCTGTCGAAGTGGATGGGAGGCCTGGGGTAAGGAGGGTGATGGATTCTGTAGACGAGAAGCCTACGGCCTTCGAAGGAGCTTCTACGATAGCGTAGGTCCATGTTTCGTACTCTACACCCCACCCCTCGCCCCCGAGTAAGAATATTGGCGGTTTCTCCAGTTTCGCGAGCACCGCAAGTAATAACAGCCCAGTTATAGGACCTCAGAAGCTGCTCGCCTCATCTCCCAAACAAAAGACGTCAATTTTGAGGACCATATCTGTGGTACCACCTCCTATTGACCGTTCGCAAACTTCACTCTTCCCCTTCTCTAATACGATACGCTTTCGCACTCTCACCACCACCGCAAAGTCTCGGCCATGAGGGAACTCTCCTCATCTCTATATCCTAGGGCCGGCAAGCTTGCGCCCTCATGTCTTCTTCTCCCGCTACCAAGGTTTACAACTAAATAGAAAGAACACCACCCAGCTTTCGGATCGCTCCTTTCTCTTGACCGGTGTCTTGTCCTTACTTTTGCCTACTCCTTAGATGGCTCACTCCGCGTTAGTACGTGGAACGCGGTTACAGCCTAGTGATAGCGGCTGGTGTTGCAAGAAATCTAGGATTCTCTTTACTATGTCCTCCCTTTACCAACCATCTCACTCTCTCTTCCGCCGCAAAATGGAGACATCGAAGTGCCACCCATGGGGCCACAGCCACCCAGTAATCCACGCCCAATGGAGCTTGAGATATGACCTTTTATTCAGACATAATGGCTCTCTCTTCTAAATATACCACCAATATATCTCGCTTCATGGGAGTCCCAGTCAGCGAATAACCAAGGTCCACGAACACTGAGTCGTCAATTCGAGGTTTGGGGAGCCAGGTTACCCTCAGGGTCGCCTTTCTGAGTTGAAAACACCCAACCTCCGCCAAGTGTTCGAAGCAAGCCGCTATTCATTCTGTATTTTTATGCTGCTGTTCTTGGCCAGATCTGTTTCGATATCGTATTCAACCTCGCGAAATCTACGACAGGGACATTTTGCCGCCGAACAATATCACCTCCAACAACATCACTCTCCAAGATACTGACTGAAGAAGAAGAGCCTCTTTAATACCACAGAAGTAGCGCTTTGGGTGTCATCGTTGACTCCATGAGCATTGCTCCCGCCGAGGGAAATGAGAATTCATCTCTGGGTTTGAGCCCATGAGCTCTTCAAAGAAACACACAAAGAGGCGGATTGAAAAGCTACCTCCCCACTCTGTCGACTTGATCCGCGGTCATTCAAATCCATTATCGATTCAAACATGTGACAGGGCAAGCGCGATGACATTGAATTGGATCCGGTATTTCGATATGCTTCGAGCGGATATCGGACGTGTCTAAGACCTCTGCAAAACCTGCAACATGTTCTTCCGGAACTTTTACACATCCTCCTAGCGACTAAGTATCTCATCGACTCATTCGGTAATCTCTCTCATATGGACAAACGACCACTGGAAACAGAGTCAAGAAAGAGAAAGCCCCTCCTTACCATCATATCGCGTGCCCATACTGCGAGTATGAGATATGTTAGATATGACAAGATGAACGAGCCGTGAGAAAAAGTGGAATGAGCCTGATTTTCTACCGAATGGGACTTGAGTCACAGGGGATCACATTTGGAGAACCCAGGCTCGTTTTGGGTATCCTGGAGGAATCTCTGTGTGTAAGTGGCGCCCAATTAAGATGGGCTCCACACTAGAAACATTGCCTTCGTTGGGCTGGTCGAATTCTTGTGTTTACTCGTTTCGAAACATGAGTTGCTTCATCAGCGGCTTCCCCGGCGTCTTTGCATCACCACCGCCCGCACATACTATTATCGCCAAACAGGTATTCAGGAAGGATGACGGAACGGAATAACAGTTCTAGCATTAGCCTTTCGCCGAGAAAGCGCGAAAATACTGGCACCAGTCTACGGAATACCGTGTTGAGGGCTTCCATACAATATCTAGATGGAAGCGGCAACCATGGGTTCGATTTCTGGAGAGACTTGAAATACTGTGGCCACTAGCCTCAACGGTCATCGTTACGCTAGCTTCAGCAAGCTCGACAACGGGACGGGTTCTTGGAGATATCCAAAACGTCTTTGCGATATCTTATGCATAGCCTTTAGCGGAGCTAATGACCGTGACACGCATACTGGAGGCTTTGGTGGAGCAGCGCGTCCGCGTAAGGTCACACTGGTGTTGGCGGCGTTAACGTCAACAACTTTAACTGATTGTCCATGATTCACAAGATTGCCTGCATCGAGGAGCCAGAACCTCTGAATCGCCGCTCTGTTATTAAGGCTTCTACGACCTCACAGGCTCCAGTTGTCGATGGGAAAGCCCCACCCAAGCGCATCGAGTTGTTGCGAATTTCATCCAGTATCCTGTTTCGTCAATCTGGGGTGTACCCTTTAGGAGACAGTTCAAACAGCGGTTGCCTCCTCCGTTGGCGTCTCCATTCAAATATTATGAACTTCTAGAGAACCTCCATCGTCCAGGTGCATCAGGAATGTTCTCCAGAGCCTCTTCCTATAGAAACACCACACCGCTCCCCGCCTCGATTGGACACACCACTGATAGCTGTATCACTCCAGACATGACTTTAATATCCGTGCCCAATGTATCATAGTAACGAGATGGTGGTTCCCGATCCGTATTCTGGAGTCCTTCCACCGGGCTTCCCTTTAATTCATTCATGGAACGGCCCTGGCAAGCTAGCCCGATAAGTCGGCGGTACCCTGTAGTCGTAGGCGAATTTCAATACTCTCTGTGAGTCGCTTGCTAGGGGCTTAGGTGGGCAGGTGGTCCACAACTCGGACTTATTTTCGTCTAGAAAGCTGGAGGATGCTCATCTATACACAAAGGCCGCCAAACCACCTTCACCGTTCTCGACTCAAGTCATAGCTCTGGAAACACCGCCAGGGTCGAGAACACGAAAAAAAAAAAACACTTTGATGGGGAGCGAGAAAAACATAATAGTAGCGATGGCAAAATCAGGCGTATTCCCGCATGGCAGCAACAGCACTCGAGATCGAGACCGCAATAAAATGTACTCATCTACACCCGGCGACTTCGAAACCGCAACAGGAGCTATCTTTGAAGCATTTTATATAATATAACCGGCGCGCTAACTAATATAAAGGGGGTCAGAAGGACTCCGACAACGCCGTGTGGGATTCCCGAGCTTTGTGATATCGAAAGAGGATCGTCTTCTGGCGATTTCTGAACCCCGAAGACGCAAATACGTTAAGGAGGAAACCTTCGGTACCAAAAAATTTTATAACCCGGGCGAAATGGTCAGTCTTATGAGCGAGATTTATTCTTGTACGAAGATCCATGCCCGAGTAGGATCGTGAGGAGTTTCTGAGGTTTAAGATGTCCAAAATGGATCGCTTTTCGACAATACCTAAACGACAAAGAGACATGTTAAGATCTCTACCCATTTACTATGGTACGGGATCCCAAAACTTCCTTTACGAACTCCATTGAGAGCATATTGGTGCTCGAATTGTGCGTCAAGACCTCCGTTATTACTGCGCTAGGATGGCCAGCCACGCAACCATCATGTTCGTGCAAGGGGATATCAAATTACCAGTCTACGTTGTAACTTCCCTTAACACTCCGCTATGGGAAATTTCAGAGATGAGAGTCGATGATAACAAGACCGACGTTGGCAATGTTGTCTTCGCCAAATGGTTTAACCGCGTACCAGAGGGTGTACAAATTCCACCAGCAACTTGCTAGATCGTATGTACGATACCGGATGCTAAAATTCGAAACAAAATATGTGGATATATTGCTTCGAGAACGTCACCACTGTTATTTTCCTAATCGTCAACTTGGGATGCCATATTTCAGAGATGCTCTCTTCTTTCATGAAGCGGAATTGAGAACCCGTTGGAAAACTAAAAACAAGCTCAAAAAGCTGACCATGGGAGATACTAGACCAGCAGTAAATAAACTAGCTGAGCACGATCATCGGCTGTTCAGAACACCCCTCTGTCTGGATTATAATACCAGAAAAACATAAGCACACCAGTGACGCGGGTGAGTAGGGAATCGAAAAACATTGTCTCCCGCAACTGGTAGAGGTCACCCGACACACTTCGAGGTACAGGTATACGTGAAGCTAGAATTAGTTCTGCAGATGTAAGCAGTCTCGGGGCAGCGACGAGTTCCAGTCCGTACGGCTTCTATACAACCCCATGCCGGACTTCCAGCGGTCCAAGAATTCAATCATCCTACTTCTCAGAGTGGGCTTGTGAAATGGAGTTCGGAGGCCGTTAGTACTCTTGGATCTAGTGTCTGGCTATCTGAAAGTTCCGAACAGATTTTTCACTACTCTGAATTTGCTAATTCCGAATCAGTCGAATATCTGAACAAGTTCGCCGTGTTGACACTAATTGTTCGGGCCTCCTTCACCCTCAAAACGCAAGTATTGCTGATCTAAGTAACTCCTTTGGTCCCTGAATTCGGCGTTGACCGTATCAGTCACTCGCTGTTCCACAATTCGGTAAAGACCCCTGGGATAAACTTGAAGTTGGTTCCGAGTTGGCAGGCAAACATGTCAACACGAAGCTATCGGAGAACTTTGACGGATGGGACCCAAGTTCTCGTCGATTGATCCGTCTACGCGCGTTCGTTCATCAAGAACCAATGCCAATTCCTGCAAGCTACTTTTAGGGACCTGGACCCTGGGGCTCCGGGGTGAGCCTCCAAGGCTTTTACGCAATCCCACAACATGGAATAAAGAGCACACTTCCTAAACCCCAGGCCAAATGAAGATGCACGATACAATAACAAGCAGCACGACCGTCCATAAATTCAAGCAGGAGGCCATGTCGGCACGACGAGATGAAGTTTGAGAATAGCCCAAGCTTGGTCGGACAACTTGAAGAGGAATTGGACCACGGTCGTTGGAAAATAGACGATTGCCCGAGATATCGATTGAGACGGCCATGAAATTGCGAAGCTAAGCATCCCGTCGAGAGCTCCAAAGCCTGCATCTTTAGCAACTATTGCAGGGTCCCGGTTGAGCTACATAATCTTAATTGGGAAGTTGTCAAGACTTTGGTAATTCGATAATTACAGAGGTTCTAGGGTGTTGGCGACAAGGACTGTGGCGATGACCTTGTGAAACTGGTACGTCCGGATAAATTGCTAGGGATCTCGCCGCAGAATTTGGGGCAGCGATCCTCTTCCTTGGGATGTCTATCAATTACTGCGGCTAGGTTCCAGGCGACCGGTGCGAGGTTGCTGAGAGCTCAACCCTGATCAAGAACTTTCTAGAGGATCTCGGTGGAGAATCTGGCGAAGCTGCTCCCACCCTTGATTTGAATGAGGCCGTCATGAAAATGGTCTTTAAGTGGTGCGAGCAGCATCGAATGGAACTACCAGCCTCCTCTCTTGACAAGCCTCGCCTGCGCATTCCCACGATTCCGGTGGTACCCACTCCTGACTCCGCAACTGCGAGTACAACATCAGCATAAGCCGGAGGCTCACCTCAACGAAGCCTTCTAACCGGAATAGCAAGCAATACATATGTCAATAGTTGTAAAAAGTACCCACCGAAGTGGGCGGTGGCGGACAGACTAAACCGCTCCGCAACATCAACAAGCAAGGAAAATACGCTGGCGATTAGGGCTACCTACACGGATTCGTATTGAAGACGCACCCGAGGTTTGGAAGGCAATACATTAATTAGTATCTCTACCTGATGTTGCAAGGTCCTGTAACCAACCTGGAGCGGAATTGCATGCCAGGTGCTTGTTCCCGAAGATCCTCTCAGACCGGATATGGAATTTATTCTCCATTGCCAAGATGTTTATCGAGTCTTCTTCAGCGGCCCACCAAGGTGGGCAGTATCGGATCAGTTGCCTGGACAGCTTCACAGTTTCAAGGATCAGGGCAAATACATCCGCGAATACAGTTACCCATGGATTGATGTCGAAGACGGGCCCAGGCTTCAATGGCGACTCCAACAGCTGCCTTGACCCACCACTTCATCAACGGACGCCGTTTATTAATGTCGACAACTTGCTCTGTCGCCCATCGCAGCGTACGCAGAAGCAGAACGACAAGTGCCCATTTCTTCAAGTCGGTCGCAGTGCAGGCTCAATTGGATCAAACGAGGGGTCAGATAAACGGCAATGACTAGGGCCGATGACATAAACTCTCTCGTGACGGTCGTGAGCGGAATTAGAGTCTCCGAAGGGGTCCCTATATTGGAAGAGGACACTATCGCTCCCGATCTTTAGCCAAGATGCAAAAAAATGCCGATGCAGCGACAGCAGGATTCCGGGATATGGTGAAAACTAGGAAACAGTTGCAGCGCATCGATGTGCTTGCACTGGTTGAGTTACTTGTCCAGTGAGGTAGGTTCCTTCACGATTACTGAGAAAGTTCCCGTTTAGGAGCCATCTCAATATGGCGACATAAGTGGTGTAGCTTCCATGAGGACTTTACGAAATTGGTTGTCGATGCTGAGCCAAACCCTGAAAGTACGAAGGTTGAGTGCCCTGTTAAGACCGCATACAGCTAGATGCTCGATTGCCTGAAGAATGTCGAGAAGATCGGTTTCCATGGCAGACCACGCAAACTATATCCCATTAACGCAGGACTTAGTCATAGTGTGTTGCCTAACCCCAATGCGACCAAGTTGTCGGATGGCATATGAGTGGGCGAAAGAATGGAGCCGTTAAGTTCTCGATGTGCGTCGCCCGCAAGCGAATGGACGAAGATCGCACCTGCACTACCACAAGCCTAAGAAGTGGATCCGGAAGACCAGATAATTTTTAAAGCAGTAAAACAAATTCGCCGCTTGCAGCTAGGCACGGGTTGCAACCATGGCACCAACACCTTTAGACACCATGTTGAGGGTCCTGACGACAAGGACATGGGCGGCGACCTCGCGGAAGTAGGAAGACTTAACTAAAATCCATATGAAGAAAGCACTGACAGTGATCTCGTGCAGTAAGGTCAGCCAAGCAACACGATGCATACTGGGTTTGGTGGACCATCCAGGAGGTTCAGGGTACAAGAATCCGTGTCAGGTTCGTTGCAACTGTGGCAATTCCAGGCTCTCATCTGGTATCTTTGCATGAATAAACACGTCTTGCCTCGCATTACCGCTTCTGCCCCGCTTGAATTCTTCATCAGTAAGCTCGAGTCCGTCCGTCGGGTTCAGGATCAAGTTCATCGACCAAAACCGGAACATTCCTCGCGCACGAACTTGCCCTATTTAGATTTCCAGAATATGAACTTGAATGTTAAGCTGAGATGCTTCCTTCCAGCTCTCCATGAGGTCATCATCGTATGGCCTCCGGAGTCTGAGAGGCGCTCGGCGAAAGTTTTCCAAGTACTATACAAGTCCTCGTAGTATGAAACCGGCGGATTCACAAGGCTTCTTATATAACAAAATAGGTGGACGCACGATTCGCAAGATATATTTAGCCACTCCATCGTATACAAAGATATTATGCTGAAAAGACAAAGGCCAAGAAGAAAGAGAAGCGCAGAGTAGAAGATGTTCGGAAATGAATTGACGAAACCCACGAGGGTATGGAGAGGAAGGTGAGCACGGATTCTACCGACTCCGGGTGGCAAGGGGTTTATCAGATAAGATGTGGGAGTGTGCCCATTTATCGCTCGGGTACGTCGAAAATGTTCTGTAGAGCCTCTCTGGATTGAGACACAATCCTCTACCTCAATGCGAGTTGAGGGACTAACGCTTGCATCTCTTCTCCCGAAACCTCGCTAGCGGCTTGAATCCTGACATAGGAAATGCAGACAAGACGACCCCAGTCAATTCAGCGGTAGTTTCCACAGCGACTTCGCCATCTCAGCTGGTCCCCTACTCGTAGAAACTTCGATCGAAACTGGAGTCGAATGCGAAAATATCTTGAAAACAGATTTAGGGCCGAAGGAAACCTGAGTGGGGCAGACGCCTCGAGGCGGTGGAATGCGTGAAGCTGGAGGTAATGTCGGGGCCCTATGACTGCGCTGAGTTTGAGTCCATTTCGTACTAACATCGCGGCCATTCCATCTACGGACCCAATGGACCCATTCGAGCCTGAGAAATTCCCTTCCAGAAACAAGACAAACCATGCGAGCGCATTTTATGATCCAGGCAGAGTAGGCACGGCGGAGAGCAAGAGACAGTTGCTTATGAGCGAGGTTGCAATGCCCAAGTTGATTGCTGGATAGAAAATAATCCAGCAGGTGAATACGGTGGAACTATTCATCCGAGAGAAGTCAACCGACATCGATGAGTTGGATCAGAAGTTGATGCAAGGTAGACCAGGAAATGCTGCTCGATATCATGTCGATCTTGCGGCCGTACCTTAACGTCGGTTGCAAAAAAAAAAAAAAAACACCCCAAATCCACGGGGAGACGTAATAGACCGTCAACGACACCGATGCCGGACATACAGTGGGCAACCCAGTGCTATTAGCTTGTTTATTTCATCCTCAGATCGAGATGGTGGGAAGTGCGAGGACTGAAGATGAGCAGGCCCAAGCCCCCCTGCTTCCCCCGAGAATCTTAACTGATCTTGGGGTTTACCCAAGTGACCGAGCAGAGGTGGAAGGTTGGTATCAACTGCTGCAAGCCCAATAGTACGTCCCTTCGGTTAGAACTCGTTTACTATGTTTCGCAGGTTTCTGTCGGCGTCCTCTGGCGGCTTCCCGGAAGTTTTCTTTTCTGCGAAGGGGATAGCTGGTGGTAGGGCGTGGCCGGTAGCCGTCGGAGGCTACAATAAAATTGTAAAAAAGCCTTCGGGCACCACCGCTACTGTGAGTGTGGGGAGCGGTGATTTTGTTGAGGCTAGGATTGGGAGGTTTAAGAGGAGAAAGACTGCGAGTCTAAAGATCGAATGATACGGAGCTGACGAATGACAGGGACTTAGAAACGAAGACCGAGACAGCAATTTTGAAACGACGATCTAGCGAAAAGTCTTGAATTAATTAATTTTCAAAAGCAAATTGGCTCGCAAGACTGGAAAGTTGGAAAGGGGAGCTAGAGAGGGGTAGCTGAAAGATTGAGGCAAGTGACAAAATGTTAACAAAACAACAGAATCGAGCTAGCGGGAATAGCCAGTGTCTAGCAAAAATACCGGGCGCAATGGAATGACGGAGGGAACAATCGAGGAAACTTCGACAATGAGGGTGCTAAAATGGAAAGAGCTCTGGGGGTGAGATACGGCAAGTGTGAAAGCCACTAGGTGGCGAAGAGTTCGATCAAAGAGAAACGCGATGACGAGCGGAGAGATAAATGAAAAGAAAGAAGGACAAGAATCGGAGACGTTAGAAGCGGGGGTGGCTAGGAGGATAGGTTTGACGAGAAACATTGCAAATGATGGAGGTCTAGGAAGACTTGTGAGGACGAAGGAGACCCGAGTTTTGGAAGAGACGACTGCGCAAATAAACCGACTTCCGCAAGAACGCGGATCAACAGTAATTAGTGAGGAGGCGGGGAACTTACCGGCAGCATCAAAAATCTAGGGCTACAAGAAACTGAAATGAAGAGTGGACGACTGAGAAAAGACATTGGATGGGGATTACAGTAAGAATCGACAACAGAATCAGGATCCAACTGAAAATACGATAACGAGAGAGATTGGCGGTGAAGTTAACCCTGCAAGTTAGAAAATTAACGAAGAAATAAAGACTGGAAGACGAGAGATGCCACTGAAGAGCCGAAAGAAAGAAGGCGAGAAGCTTAGCATGGAAGAAGACCCAGGAAATTGGAGGTGAGAATTCGCAACAATGAGGACTGCGGGTGCAGAATTAACCAGAGGGGTAGAAAACGATAATGATTGGAGAGCACGGTACGATGAAAAGTGACTTCTGCGGAACGAAAGCGAGGCAAGTGCCCGCAACTTGAATTGGTTTAAAAGCAATAGCGCTTTGCAAATAACAACGAAGAGGCGGGAAACAAAAAGAGCGACCCACGCAAGTCGAAAGGTGCACGAATGTCCGTTCGGGAGTAAAGAGGAGACTATGCATAGAATGAGAGAAGAATGAAGCAAACAAGGAACGAGTTAGACCAGAGATGCTGTAAGAACTTCAAAGCAAGATTAAAATCAAGAGTGACGACACAAAGTAGAAGCGCAAAGAGAAGGCCGCTTTTGGGTCGAGCAGAAATGAGGACGGGTAGGACTGAAGAAAAGACACGGCAAGAAGTTCTACGCAAGAAAGCCTAGCCGAGTTGAGGAAGAGCTAGGACGACAAGACGAAAGACGCGATTAAATGGCACAGGGCCAACGACCCAGCCAGTGACGAGAGCGGAGATAGAATCAACAACAAATAACATGAGCCGAACTGCTAGATGATAGATGACTTTAAAAAGACAAACAGGCGAGAACCAGAACACTAGGCGACACAAGCCAACAGACGTGAAAGAGCCGGAGCTCTATAGGTATCCTAAAGTCAGAAGAACGAACAAGGTTGCCGGCACGTGAAAGATAACGACAATAACCGATCAACGACGATGTGAACGCAATACACGAGTCATGACAAGAGCGAAGGATATGGCTTCAGTAATGAGCAGTAAGGTGAAAAAATAAAGTCCAATGGCACGCCAGAGATTAATGTTGGTGAAGAAGAATAGAGAATACGATATTGAAAATTTGGAAAAGATGACGTTACTTTGGAAGAGTGCAGAGAAGATGTGCGAAAAGATAAAGAGGAGATGGACAAGAGAAACGAAGTCGATTTTCAAAAGGGATGGCAACAAGAAAAGCGACGACAAAGAAATAGGCAAGGCCAATATCACAGGAGAGAACAGGGGTTTGAAAGAGGTAGATACCACACAAAAGGAAAGTTACCAGCCAGTAAAACTACCCCAGCCTAATGTAGGCCCCCGAATCAATCCGGCCAGTGCCGTTATGCAATACTGACGGTCGACCCGGTTGTCTCTTTGTCGCAATTAGTTTGGCTCGGGCTTTAATCAGGCATCCATAATGATGATTTTCGGCCGTCAGATATGAAGCGGTGTGAAGAAGTTGCAGTAAAGGGGTAACGAGAGAATTTGTGAGCAGCTTTGATGCAGAGGCTAGAGTATATCGGTGAGAGCAAGAACGCATTGAGACATCGAAGTAAAGAAACTGCATTACACATATTAGCAGGAGCCCAAGACAAGAAGAGGGAACAGAGATTGGCTGACAGGAAGGTGAGCTGACTTCATATGCCTGAAACTGGCTTACCGTTTTCGAGGACATCTGACAGAATGGGTAGTCAAGAGGGAGGTATGGATCCGTTGAGAGACCTCGGTGAGCGCAATGCCCTGTGCAGGTAAAGTCGAGGCGCCGATGCAAGAGACAGATTTGGTGACATTCCGTAGGTGAGAGAGAGCATCCATGCAGAGGTCTTGTGGAATCTGACAGCTATCCGACAGAAAGAGGCAGCATGTTAATCGAAACTCTGTGGAGGGCGAGAGACTCGGAGTCAAGTCCACCTCAGTATCTGCTCAACGAACTAATGTCGTAAGCAGAGTATCCACCCAGTAGTCTTCAAGAGTTGCTGATGGTATGTAATCTTTCTGCTATTGAGCATAGTAAGAGCAGTCGTATAGCGTCATGCTTGGCCATTGATATCCGTACAGCATTCACAGGTGTGTTTGGGTTAGGAGCCGGATGGGAAAAGTAAGAGTATTCACGATTTGGAAAGGTATTGGCGAGGCTGTCGACGTGGACCGACGTTGGACTCAATGACCTCGAGAAAATAGCCCCTCGATCTTCTCGTCTGGATCCATGGATGATATTCAAGGCAAGAATGGCGCGCTGGACGGATTCTGCAGGGATATGGGGTGATTAAAGAGCAGGCACAAACCAGCAGCGCCTCCAATTTAGATTCCAGCCGCGGCGTCTGCCAATTATGTTGGACGAGTTCTCTCCTCTTTCTCCGGTCAGGTGTCAGGTTTGAGCAACCTTGGGAGCGAAGTGTGCGATCCGCTAACAAGCCACAGGTAGCGAGCACTAGCCACTCGGTTTCATTCGTCCCATGTCTGATTTCCGATGTCCGACCGACACCCAACGTCATTCGAATAAATGCATTGAGGAAAACTCTACATCCAATGTATGATCCAGTGGACTTGAAGGACGTCCCCTGTGTGGCTCCATTTAATGCACAGAGAGGATCCATGAGATGATGTTGGCCATGTGCCGATGCTGACAATCTCTCCTCCAGCTTCGAGTTTGGTCTTGCTGAGTCAAGGGGAAGGCAGCTGAAAGTGCATCATACCTGATGATTGTCCTGGTGAGAGAGCGGCGTGTTCCATTAAGCTTTCACCAAAACATGAGAGAGTGACTCCGTTGACGCACCCGGGCAGACTTGGTACGAGCGCTGCACGGGATTGTCCGAAGATCCCCTCGGCATCATGAGATGTAGAAACAGAATACCCCAGGAGAAAACTTCATTCTAAATCGAACTTCGTGGGGTACGCTCGGTCTTCGGGGATCGTTGGCCTTCAAGGATGGTCGTCGACAGACTCGAACATCCTCATAGATCAAGTCGCGCAGTCATCGTTCGATACCGAAAAATCCCTACTGTAGGATTGAGGATAGGGGCTGGTGTGAGTCCAGCGAAATAGTTTGCGCGGCGTGGTCGCTCGCAATAGCTATAGGTAGGATATAGACAGCCAGCCAGCCATCATCCCCCATAGGTCTTCCTCGCGTACATTGTGTACGCATGTGTCCGTCCTCCGTGTCAAATTTCTCGCTCCATTAGCTTTGTCAAACAAGGTCTTCCATTTTTGGGACGTATATGCGCCCTGTCAAAGGTATCGGTCATTTTCTATGGTTAGTTACCAGGACATTTCCGCTAGCTAGCCCCCGGGGAGTCGACAATGTCGTTGGATCTCAATGGTGTAGCATACGTCTTGGCGCCTCATCACTATTGCGTTTGTTAGTATGGCCACCGGTGGCAAAGGTATCGAGCTACTAAAGGCCTGGTGTTGGGTATTGGGCCGGTCAGTTTCCCAAGTGAATGGCGGCGCCAAGCCGACTCACACCGTCGCCCACCTCAGCAAGTCCTTGACATTGTTCTCAAGACGCCTGAAGCTCTCGCTCAGAGCCTTTTGCAGGGTCTTTCGGGGAAGATTTTAGTCAGGGTTTGGGGACTTCGTCGTCGCGGCTGACTAGAGATCAACGAGACCCTCCAGGGGCGCCGATTGCCCGCAGCCTCGAAGGACACCGTTGAAAGGCACTGAGCACTCCCGCATGGCCTTCGCGAGCGTCTCCAGGCAGTGCGCAAGGAATGCAGGGCAATTTTGGGACGGAGGGATGGGTAAGGGGGACTCACCAGATCGCCGACGCCGTAGCGCAGCCTCTCATGATCGGTCGACACCAGCAGCGTCTTTCTCGCTACCATCTCGCTACCATCTCGAAACTTCTATCTGCCCGAAGGAGCTCGTAGACTTCCCCGATAGGTTGCAGGCACTAATGGGCTGCCATTGCCGCCCTAGGGCGGTGGGTAGGTCGAAGTGAAGGACACTAACTAGGGTCGTGGCGGCCTCTTGGATGCCGGAAACGAGGAGGATGCCTTAGGAGCATGACACCCGAGCCTAAAGAGAGGCTAGAAAGGGCGACTGTCGGATTCGAGGTGCTGTTGCTGGTGGGTTGGTGGAGAGGGGTTGATGGTAGGGCAGGCGTGAAGCGCCAAGGCCAATCAGGAGGAGCTCACACCAAATTTCTTCCCCTCACAGCCCGGCCGCGGGGCCTTAGCATTGCAAACAGAAGAAAGCATGCAGCATAGCTCCTTCCTCCGCCCGCTTGCCTCTCTGCGGCCTTAAGTACCGGCCACTCCCCAGCTTTCTGCTCTCCTCTATCCTCCACCAACCGCTCTGTTCGACGTCATTCTTGCATTGTGTAAGTTAGCCCTCTAGCCTCCCTTCAGCAACCCTCACCCCCATTGCTCCCCACGCACATCCACAGAACCCTCTCAACCGGGCTACCCGGCCTCGACCATCGCCACCACAGAAATGGCCACGCTTGGCGGATGGTCCAGCAGCCTCGCCCAGCTCACCACACAACCGTTTTGGCATCAGGATCTATTGAAAGCACCGCCATCACCACGCCATGTTAGAATCAGCATCCTGTCGACATTACCCCCCTCGACCCGTCGAGCTAACCGGCCTGTTTGGACAAACGCCGACAGCCTCGAGAGTCGCCGGCATCATCACATTAGCCACCCTACCACGCACACCTTAGTTGGAGCCTCCTAAGGCCATTCTCAACCCCAAATCCGCCATCCCTCCCGACAACCCTTCACCACAGTGTCACACTGACTCTTGCTGACACTCTGCAGATTCTTACCCTTACTGCTGACTACTATCGGCCGGCATCTATTACTATACCTTACTCCCTCCTCCATTGGTGGGGCGACATTCTTATCCCTATACTGTGTCGTTTGGCATCTTACGTTCTAGTGCTAAGCTTTGTCATAGCTGACTCTATTGGCTAGCCGGGGAGGGCCGGGTGCGAGTCAGCTCGCTACGTGCTCTTCATTCAGATGTCTAAAGAGACTTGCACCTGGCCCTCTATTCGGATGTCTAAAGATATGCAGAACTTCAACGCAGAAGGCGCAGGTGAAATTATGTTCAACAAGGTCGTGAACAGGGTTCCCAATCTAGTACGTTACCTCACATCCCTTTTCTCCCAGTTCCTTCGAAGACTCATCATTGCTGACCACAAGTCCAGCATCCCACAACTCTTGATGCTTTAAGCGTCCCATAAATTTTTACACCAGCCACGCCAGCACCCTCATATATTCCATATGAAGCCTAATCCTTCTCATCTAGGGAATGACATGGAACAAAGACGTGAACAAAGAATTACCAACCACCCTGTTCAAGGATGCTAGCCAAACCCCGAAGACTTCCAAGAACCACAATCTGCCTCCTCGAACACCAATATCGAGCCTCGTCGGAGTTCTTGAAATCACAGCTTTAGCCCCAGCTGCCTATACTGCAACAGATAATCATCCATGTGCCACTCAGTCAATCCTCGTACACTGGGGCGAGGGATACCGTCCGTTGCTTCCTGAGCAAAAATCTTGCCCAAGCGTCTAACGGAAGGTACACGCCCATTTAACACATATTTCGACGTCGAGGGCTGCCTTTTATTACGTCTTTACCAGCACCCTCGCGTGCCCTCTCCCAGGAGGACGTACGGGCCTTCACTTACAATACTGGACTTTGTTGAAAGATTTTTGGAGGAATAAAGGAAAGAATTCTAATATATTGTGTCGTGGCTTTGTTTGGTGCTGAAGCTCGTCTGCATACATGTTACCGTTGCCATCATTCACCTCCTTATAGGTATCAATGGCATGGCATAGATGGGAATGGGATCGCCTATGATGCCAATGAACGGCTCGGAGCACATCACATATCAGCGCTATTAAAAGCATGATGGGATTGGGTATGCTTATGTTCGTCGTCGATTTCCATGAAGGACTCGTCGCCTTGAGATCTACTCGGTTCGCAGTTGGTGTCTACAAGGACTCGAGACTCTTGGTATGGTGGACAAGAGGTGCCTCCGCATCATTAAAGGGGAACCTTAGCTTATCGTCATGCTTCTTTCCTTTGTACACCCGTGCCAAGCCAAAGGCCTATGTCGTGAATGCCTTGCTTTCGCCTTCGCCTACAGCTTCTCATCATCTTTCACCTTCCCTGAACCTTCACAACCCGCCACTCACCGCTACTCTCATTCCCTCTATTTACAGAATCCTCAATAACGGCATGTCGGGCGGCCACAGCACATGACTTGTCTTGCGCATGAAACGGCCCGGCCACACACCTTCACACTCCCCAACCTGTCCTCCGCCTCTCGTCGACCCAGCCTCACCACCGACCTCAGGTACCTGACCAAGACCACAAGGTCATATCAGTTAATCCTAGCAACGGCTTCCCTCCCAGCATTACAGCACAGCTAAAAAACAGGCCCCAAGCAAAGACCGACTTCTCCAAGCCGCCAACGAAGTGAAGTGAGAGCTACGCAACCCCATCTCCACGCCTCCAAGACCAGACCGGCATACAACATCTTCTCTCGCATTCCCCCACCCCCACGCACATCTCGGCTAGTCCTAGATCTCAACCACACCTTCATCCTCGGTATTCCCATCCATCAGATAAGGTAAGTATCTTCCCCCCTCCCCTGCCCTCCCTCACTATCCTGCATTCCCACTCCCTCTTTAACAACCCATACTAACCCACATCGCACAGATGCCGCTGCAACCCACCCTCCTCGCACTTGCAGTTTACCTCCCGGTCTCGGTCCTCATCGTCGCCGTGTGTACCCTTGCATGGGCCAGGCCGGGAATCTTCAAACGACTTAGCCGGCAGCTGCATGCTGGAATTCAGAGCGCGGAGGTAGGGGTGTGTGAGCGGATCAAGAGCTGGATGGGCATGGGAATGAAGAAGAGGGTTGTCATGGTCCCTATGCACAAACACTTGTCCACATCTACTTTCACGTCTCCCCCGGAATCCAGTACTATGTCAATGACAACAGTCTACATCCTCCGCACCCCTTTGTCACTCTTCCTCCCACGCCCAGAGCTTGTCAGAATCGTCCAATATTCACCTTATTCAGGGGAATCCGCACCCCTCTCCCCAGCCCTTGCTGTAGAGCCAAGCTGGGTTTAGGAAGCTAGTGGCGCTGAGTGTGTAGAGCTCACTTGACTTCAGGCTTAGTTTACAGAGCATGAAGCAAAGGTATTTCTTCTTGTTGGATTTTGGCACGGCAGTTGGGAAAGCGACAGCGGCGGAAAAGAGGGTATATTGTAGCTACCTGCAGAATGACAGAGATCGACATAGCGACACAATTATATCATACATCATCCAACAATAAAACGTATACTTACCTATCTGTAAGCTCAATCTACACCAGCACCATAACTAAATACGCACACATCACTCACAGAGCAAAGGGGAAGGGGAAGGGGAAATGGCAATCAAGCCTCATCTACACCGCTCTCGCGGTACAGACTCAGCGACACCTGATGGGGAAAGATTCTTTTTCATTCACCTAACCTTGGCTAGCCGAACCATGACTAACCATTCATGATGGGTAGGCTGTCTGTGTATTCCCCGGCACAGTATCCCTAGCATGCATGCACCATCCGAACCGCACAAGTATGCCCATTATCCGTGAGTCGAAGAGAGGGAGGAGGGGGACGTAGGTCTCTACTGTCCCGGACGACGATCTCCGAAGCGGCGAGGTCGCTCGGCGACTTGTTGTTGGGCCACGGCAACAACGTTGACAGGGATAGAGTCGAACTATTCACAAGCCATCGTGTTAGCACTGCATCAACTCTCCTAACCCAAAAAGGCCGTTCCCCCACAACTCTCCTACCGACAAACTCGGTACGGGAGGTGGGAACAGAAGTGGAAGGGAAAGAGGTAAGGGAAGAAAACATACACCCATGCTCTTCAACAAATCCTTGGTCTCCTGGTCCACATCCAGCGTACCAGTCTCACTGTTCTGCGTGAAGTCGAGAGCCGAAACTTCGGGCACGTATTGATCCTTGCGCTCGCGCTCTTCTTCTTGAAGCTTGAAGGAGATACCACGGACGGGACCGCGTTGGATACGCTTCATCCTGAGAGAAGTTAGAGTGAGTTTAGGTGGAGAACTGTCGAGGAAGGTAGAATGAGGGCTGCGGGTGTGAGAGAGCAGGGTGAGGGGGAGAGGGGGAAGTAGTGGGAGCTTCGCAGTTCCAAAGCCGATAAAATGCATAGCCAGAGAGAAACCCCTCAAAACCGCGCATCGCACCCAACTCTTCTAGAATTCCCCATTCCCCATTTCCCATCTCCATCACCGTCCCCGAAGGTGCACCCTCATCTCACTCATATTCTCTCCCGGACTCTCCTCATTTCCTCCATCGAAAAGGCAAACTTACAGATGCGTTGTATACCCGGCAATCTTATTCCTAAGCCTCTTACTCGCGATAATAGCAATCTCATCGCAGATGCGCTTGTTGACCTCGAAGTCCAGACTCAGCTTGGGATAGTATCGCTCGATGATAACCTTGGCTGATTTCTTGACCGTTTTCGTGCGCACGCGACCCATGATGGCGGTTCCGTTGTGTTGTGCTGAGGTAAGGGTTTGAGGAGGGGCGAGTGTGAGTGAGGGTTGCGCTTGTGGGTTGATGGCAGAAAATTAAGGTGAGATTGGGGTGAGGTTGGAATTCGTGAGACTCGCTTAGGTTGTGTGCGCGGAGTTTCCCGTTAGCGCTAGTGAGACTGTGGTTAGCTCGGAAAATGAATGTGCCCCATTGATCTGGGTTGTTATAGTTGATGGCTTAAAGAATATGTTTGTGTGAAAGAAATTAGGTTCGTCATTAACACCTGGTATCTCGCTCCGAACAACATACAGGAAAGGCATCGCAGATGCTATATACAGAAGACTCCTCGCTTCACTGCGCCCTGACTCTCAGCGAACAAAATAGATATGCAGTAACAATTTCAGATACTCCAGTCCGAGACACTATAGCATGTCGTTTTCATCCGATCTAAGATATTTTCCCAACCTCGCTCCCCTGCCACCGATACTGCAAGCAGGGAAGAGAAAGTACATTGCAGCATTCTAATGCCCACCTTCACCACCACCACTTTCACCCCCGCCATGGCCTGCTGGGTTGGGATAAAAGAAGGCGGAGATGGCAATGATGATGTAGACGAGAATGCAAAGCACACCCTCGAGATAATTAGACTTTCCATCCCTAAGAAACGATCCCACGACCAAGATAGCCAGAATGAGAGCTATAGCATCGAACATCTCGAAGTTCAAGTCCATGGGAACGTGGATGCACCATCCGACAATTACAACAAGGGGAGTGTTGAGAAGAGCGGTTTGGATGCTGGCGCCTAGAACGTGGGCAAGTGCGAAGTTCATCTGGTTATCCCAGGCTTCGTCGACGGCCGTGAGATGTTCTATGGCGGAGATGTTAGTAACGATAACTGAAAGGGACGGGGAAGGAGGTGCGTACCAGCTGCCTTTTCCACGAGCGGGATCAGAATCAAACCCACGAATGCATCGCTAATATGTCTCTCTTCGACGATGAACGGAATCTCCAACACCAGGAACACAGCGATCAAAGACACGCAGGTCAGAGCAATGACCAAAGCAACAACGCACTCCGTCAGCGTAAGCTTGGCCTTTGCCAAATCCTTGTGGCGATCTGCGTCCTTGTGTTCATCGGCCTCGAAAATTTCGCTAAACAGACCGTCGTGAGTCTTGGTTTGGAAAAAGATGTAGACGAAAAAGGCGAAGAGCAGGATGATGGCAGTGGCACGGGAAATTTTGAGGGTTTCGCTGGGGATCTCGCCGGCAGGGAGGTCGGTGCGGTTGGCGAGGGCGTTGGCGTAGATGGTTGGGATGACGAGGCCCACTACATCAGTGATTAGCGGGGAAATCATATGGGTGAGCGGGCAGGCTAGTCTTACTTCCAGCAACAAGCATCAGTCCGCTACCAGCTTCAGAAATGGCTTCATGGAATGACTGCTCGTCGCGCTTGAGGCCTCCAGCAAGGAAGCAGGCGCCAAGGCACAGTAACATATTGGCGAGGATGGAACCCAAAATGGCGGCGCGGATGACGGGTACATTGCTTTCGCCATGCGTCTTGATGAGCACCATGAAGAGCACAATCTCGACAACTGAGCCAAGTGTCGTCTCCAGAACGACACCGAGCACCTTGGGCAGCTTGCGGGCGAGTTCCTGGCCGGCAAACCCAATCAGATTGGCAGCAGGCACCATGGCGATATAGTTGGTGATGAAGATGGCCAGATGCCATTCCGGGCGGGCAAAGTGCTGGAATTGTTAGCATATATGCACGCCTCCATCCTCAAGCAGGCGTATTCTCACAAGTGCAATGGCGATTGGTACGATGGGCCACAGAGCATTCACGGCCATCGACACCCTGCTCGAGCTCCTAAAGCAGATCCTCAAGAACTTGATGGGGTGGATGCCTTTCCTGCCACTCTCGCCCTCCGGCTCGATGCCCGGTGTGACCTCGTGGCCATTGTGATTAAATCGCGGAAGGTGCAGGCCATGGTGTTGCCCCGATGAGTGTGGAGGGACGGTGGCTTCCGACTTGGGATCTTGCGTGTATTCTCGCGAGCTACGTGAGCGGCGGGCCATGACGATGGGTAGAGAAGAAGTTCGTGCTACGAAGAGTCTGTGATCAAAAGGTTGGAGGGTGTCGTGTCGGCATAAAGCTGCCGTGTCAGGGAGGTGGTGGAGAGTGTTTCAGCAACGGCTCGCGTCGCGGTGCAGGGCAGGCGAGCTGCGATGGTGAAGGGAATGAAAAAGACCAGCAGCAAGAAGGAGAGCGAGCGAAGAAGTCAAAGAAGCCGTGGGCGTCATGGCGGAGATCATTGGATTCCCAGCTTGTTTCTCAAATGCCCCCGTGCACAGACAGCAGTGCAGGAGAGCAGGTGCGTGGTCCACACAGATTCGCTACATCGGCGCTAGCAAAGCCACAATTTCTGCTCGCCCCAGAATATTCACGCATCTCTCAACCCCAACATCTCCTTTCAAATCCTCACTAATATCTACTTACCAATCGTGTATTTCCATATTCAGATCGCGGCCATTGCCCGTGCAGCAATGTCACCAAAGCTTCGCAGTCTTGCCATTGCTTGTCCGCTTCCACCTCGCTCCTCACTCCCTTGGCAGTTCTCAAACAAGCCACGCCAATGTGCCAAGCTGCCACTATCCAAGTTTCAATCATTTGCTTCCCGCGCCGTGACATCAGGCCTCAGCTTCCCCAGACTTGGGAGCCAGGGGCAAAAGTCATTCTCACCGCTGCGGAGGGTCGCAGTCACTTGTTGTTGGCTTTGGCTTCGACTGCACCTCTGCGCCGGAGGTGGAACATGACAGGGGCAATTTCAGACAGATATCTGCATTTTATTTACACTCTCCCCTGAATCCACCAAGCCGTTCAACAGAAAGAATCTACCCTGACCACGTTCCATGTTGAGTGAGAAGGTTGTCATTGAGTCGCCGCGCGGTAACCGGAAATAAAATCGTGCAGAATGCGAAACATGATTGCGTATTTTCAGCTGCACACGGCGACTCTGGAAACGATGGTGTGGCGAGTTCATGAGGCTGGAACTGTGGCAGTGCCGGCGCTAATACCCGAGGAAGGTCGGAACGAACTACCTCCCGCATTGTTGACTTCACGTCTCCATCACGACGATACACTCTATTGTTCGAGTTATCAACCTCAATTCTATGATCTATAGACTTGCGAAATCGCTTTGGCTATATTCAGCCCAGACTTGCTAATTCACGGACCTAACAACGTTACAGGGCAGTCGCAAAACATCACCCTAACCATACATCTTAGATTTTATCGCTGCCTTCAGTTATCGACCGACGTTTTAAGTAAGTGCACCCGGTGTATGTCGAGCGCGTAAATGGCGAACCCCGGTGGGATATCTCATGTACCAACCAGTGTCTAAAAGTCGGATAGCCACACTTGCGGCCAAATCAGAGAGGTTGCAAACACCTATTCTACAGACACATGCAAACGGCCTAAAACGTTATTAGCGACCACGGAGAGTAATGCCAGCATTGAAAGGCTTTGCATTTTATAGCTACAAAATATCTGCTGTTATCAGTGCCCGATTAAAACTTCCAAGACGGAGGCCGTTTGTTTTGTCTGCTACCTGAAATTGATCATGCAGACTTCCCTACCAGCTACCACACACCTAGGGGAAAAGCAGGCTGCTTTATATTCGTTCATTTACGAACCGAATGTTTCTCATCCAGTGTCTTATCCTCGATTCACCATATACGAACGTAATAAATGAATGCTCGGCTACGAAATATCTCTGGCTCAGCTAATATCGTGCCCTACTCCCTGTTTACGTCCAGTCATTCGCTCGCTATCCCCTTCTGTCGCGTATACTGAGAGCCTTGGCTGGGGCTCGGAGCCTGGGACTGGGGCTTAGAGCCTGGGACACAACTCGGGATCTGGAGATAGTATGTTCCGAAGCTCGGTGTATATAAGGAGAGCCTTCAACTCTCTTAGATAGCAGAGTCACTTCATCCGATCTTCTGAACAGCTACTTCCAGGCTATTTTATCCTCTACACCTTCTTCAAATCCTACCCTCCTGTCTCTCATTCCTCACTTCCAGCTATCTGAAGCCCCCTCCATACCAGAAACCCCACCTCCCGATGCTCCCACTGTATGTTCAATATCCCAAACTAGATAGCAAGCCATACCATTAACCATTCCCCTTTACATAATCCTCAGGCCTCGTTTACGGATATACCTTCAAACCCTCTCATCGTCGTCATAGGCTAAGCAATGGGCATTCAAACCTCCTTGACAATTCCCGTCAACCCACCTTAAAGAACAATATAAATCCACACACTTCTCCTACCGATAACCAACAGTCTCTTCTTTCCTGCTTTGAATAATGTTTTTCCCCTTTGAGGCCCAAAAATTCTCACTTTGGGGAGTAGTTTCCATGCACGCACTTCACTCTAGGTCTACAGTCCTGGTTGTTTGCATGAGGTGCCCTTCACATACCTATTCAGTTCATCCTTTTATTGTCTTCGAAAATTCGTTGTTTTGGTTTATGCCGAGGTTTGCGAGCAGTCCCACCCATTCTCTACTCTTCGTATCAACGCCAGTTTGGCTGACCGAGATCCGAAATTATAGTTCTATCCTCCCCATCTTGGCGTTCTCATCTTTGTTCTTAGGTAGTGCATTGAGCATCAGGTTACACTCCTTATCTCGAAGCAAGAGCTCGAGTTTGCTGGATACGCCGCCAGAGACATCACATCTGGAGTGTTCTATGTCTTTATGGATTATTCGCCCCGGGTGGCATCGTTGGATATGCTATTCCTAGTAGAGCATGTTGTTGATTAAGATGTAGCTTGATGATGGACCCTAGCTGGATTCCTGGAGATATATGCCCCCTCTTCCTCAAAATCTCGACGGATTCGGCAATATACCGTATACGAGTGTGGGCATCTCCTAACGAGCCCAGAAAACTAGAGGACTGCTACGAGGTCCCTCAGCGCTATTGCTAAGAACAGTAGTTTAATCAACCATAGCTCTATGCTTGAGAGTGCGCTGGGGGGACCTCGTGTAGTCTTTGAGAGCACCTCACCTTCCGTAGCAGTATGAGGAATCTAAGACAGATTGCCCTGTACCTAACTCCATCCCTCAGCGGCCATGTGCAGGGAATTAGAGCCTCTCTGTTTCGTTAGGTGTTCTCCCCTGCACCGTCGCTAGCTATTGATATCAGTCATCTTCTAGGTAGAAAACTTTTGTGGGAGCTCATGCCTTCCGTTTCCGCGACGGCGAAGAAGTCAAACGTAGTTTCGTAGACAACAAATTTAAGAGTTTCTTACCTCCAACCAGTACCTCGTTCCAAGTATATGGGACCGTGGTTGGAACACGTCATTGGGGCCTTTATTCCACCCGCTGGGAGCCGATGACAAGCAAGGGGCTTGTCTAAATGCACAAACTCGAAATTAAAAATAGGTCAGCCTTGGGAGTCCCTTTATTAAATTCGAATTCCGCCTTGTCTGCCGCTACAGTTAGCTTCCGGCCTTTTCGTACAGCTACTCTTCGTCTTATATTCAGGGGGAAAGAGTACAAATAATATTACGAAGGGTTCGCCGGTATCGACGTGAACCCTCTCACAGACACAGAAGTCCAGACTTTCCGTATTCATTACTTGCGGAAGTATTGTTTTGAGGACGGTAACATGAAACCATAGCTTCTTATACGTTTCAAAGTTTTCTTATAGACAAAATTGCAGCATTATAATTCCTCGTTATCTTAAATTGATACTATTGTCTCTAAGGCTAAGAAAAGAATGGTTTGCATCACGTGAGGTAAGTGGAGCACGAGATGAGGTACTCGGTTTATGCAAAGAAGTCGGACCCAAGTAATTCTTCACCAATATCATTTTAATTGCCAACAACTCATCTTAATGTCCTTCAATAGTTATTTTATTTGCCTAGATAGCTATCAATTCGGCCACGTGCTCTTTGTGCGACTCTTACATTTCTCGTCACGCTAGTTCACTCTCCGAACCTTAGCTTACCTCAAGATTGTAGATCGCCTCCCGCTTCCCTCAACAACCTCGTCGTTAAGTCCTCTCGTTACACCGTAAATTAAATGATTCCCTTCCAACGAGTGTCGTGTTACATATAGCCCATTATCTATCCAATTTGCCAGGTCGTTGCACTCATGAGTAAGCTCGTAGCTGCTGACATGCATATCCTGGAATCGTGAGTCATGAAACTGCAATGGACTGCACTTAAAAGTTGAATTGGGAGACTATAAAGCCTAGTTGCTTAATATCGATTGTTTTGTCACTCGACAAATTTTTCGGGAGTTTCCCAGCTGAACACTGCTCCTGGGGCACTTTTCGCTTATCGTCTCCCATCTCCCAACTAGAAAAACTACAGCATCTCCATATAACCTCTTCGTTCAAGAAATAGTGATTACCGAATCAATTCTTCACAATCCACCACCATGCTCTTCCCTTCCTCCGCCCCTGCCCTAGCTGCAAAATACAACCTCCTCCCCACGCAAACCACCCACCGCATCAACCTCCTCAACGCCTTCTCCCTCTCCCCAGACCCAAACTTAACCCCATCCCAAACCCCAAACACCCGAATCCTCGAAATAGGCTGCGGCCAAGGCGACTGCACCGCCCTCCTTGCCCATCTCATCGGCCCCACCGGCCACATCGACGCTATCGATCCCGCGCCTCTCGATTATGGCTCTCCAGAAACACTCGGCGCAGCGCAAGCTCGATTGAAAATGCATCCTGAAATTGGCGGCAGGATTTCATTTCACCAATGTACGCCCGATGAGTTTTTCGCCAGGGCTTCCACCCAGGGACTAGAGCCAGGA
This sequence comes from Lindgomyces ingoldianus, assembly GCF_010093535.1. Classification (NCBI taxonomy): domain Eukaryota; kingdom Fungi; phylum Ascomycota; class Dothideomycetes; order Pleosporales; family Lindgomycetaceae; genus Lindgomyces; species Lindgomyces ingoldianus. Next base: position 419,302 of record NW_022985206.1, read on the forward strand.
GACTACAGAGAGGGAAGAGGACAAAGATATGACGCCGCGATCCTCTGCCACTGTTTGTGGTATTTCAGCAGTTCCACAGACGTCTTAAATACGCTACGGGCAGCTAAGCACCACGCCCACAAACTCTGTGTCGCGGAATGGAGTCTGGCATCCCAACATCCAGCCGCAATGCCGCATGTCCTTACTGCGCTAACGCGTGCAGCGTGTGAAGCGCATATTCCCGACTCGGACCAGAATATTCGGACACTTTTGTCGCCGGCGGAGATTAAGAAATTGGCAAAGGAGGCGGGGTGGGGGGTTGTGAGGGAAGGGATGGTGCACCCTGATGAAGAACTAGACGATGCGAAGTGGGAGGTCAATATGCTATTAGGGGAGGACGACGGGGCGGGGTTTTTACGACGGGCGCGTGAGGACGTTGGAGGTGTAGGTCTAGAGAGGGAGAGGGTTTTAGGGTTGTTGGCAAGTATGCTTGATTCTGTGAAGGAGAGTGTGAAGGGTGTTTGTGATGGTGGGGGAAACGTGAGGTGTATGGATGTTTGGTGGGGTATTTTTGAATGAGTGGAGAGTGTGTTTGGCACGCTGTTCAGACTTCTGGGAAGCATAATGACTATTTTATAATCGGTCTCAAAGCTCAGCCAAATACATCTTTTTGTAAGTTTCATGTGAAATATATCTCTCAAGTATACTAAATAGTAAAATTTTTTACGTTCAATTCATTAATGGCCTGCACATCACCCGTTCTCACCCGCTGTCCAAAATAAACGTTCCAAAAGTCTCTAAAAGAACATCCCACTAGGCGAACCGAACCAACAACCAAAAAGATAAAGAGAAAATTAAGTTGCTCCTTGGTTCACGTGTTAGTAACTGGTGCCCATACTAATCTACACGGTAACGGAGTGAGACGCCAGTGGTGAATGCCCGAAGGCGAAAGATACTCCAAAATTTTAATATATATACCCAATAAAATCAAAACTGAAAATGAAATAGCGGGGCGTACGCTTGACTGATAGACGTACGACTCTCGGGACTCTGGCGTAGCAACGGACCCTGGAATATGCTTGATTCACTGGAACATGATTTTTGTGTAGTTTCACTCTGAGCTCGGCTAGCGCACCGGTAAGATTGTCTTTTACGTATATGCCTTAGGCACTCACTTCCTCGTGCGATTATACTTTCATCTTAATTCAGATATTTTACGTCACATATCTTCGCACCCTCAGCTACATAAACATCTCACGTAACCGCCATGTCTTCTGCAACGAAGTGCCGCCAGCGTGTTAGACACAAATTCAACCACTCTGCTCATACCGCCTCCAAAAAATCCTACAGCTTCCAGCAACCCGCTGCTAGAGACTGCAGACGAGGAGCAATTGCTGTCGTTATACTAGAAAGGATTAGCATTCACAATACCATAACAGTCTTCCCTCGTCTCCATAATATTTTGAATATCAAACTTACAGATAACGAATATCTTAACTAAGCTTGAGCATAAACTACAGCCTCAACTTGTGACCACTTGGAGCGGCTAAGACTACTCCATGGCCACCCATGGGTTCCATTTTTGACCCAAGTCTTTGGTATTGTGGGTCCAACCTCCTCAGTTATTGTAGTATTTCGACTGGTTGTGGAGATGGGAGTGACCAGCCGTAATCTCCGAACAATACTAACTACGTTTGGTTGGGCCTTTGCGCTGTTTGGCAATGCAGAGCAGAACCCTACCTCATCGTCATCCTTTGTGGTTGCATAGCGAGGCCGAGAGCCTGTAGTGGCCTATATTTGATCTACTTCTAGCTTGATTGAGTTGTGGTAGAACCACAAGCAAAAATGGAGTAAATCGTCAAGAGAAGAAAACGTTCCTTTTCCTAAGCCGCAGGTGTAAAAGAATCGCTACCCCTTTTCTCTTGCTGCGGAAGTTGAGGCCAGCGTTGGGAGGCTTAATACCGTCATAGCAAATGCCTAGATTGCGACACACTCTCAGGAAACTTGATAGTCTACTTCATACAACAGGCGCTTATATACTGTAAGTCTGAGCGCTCGCCGATGGGGCTGTCCAATCAACTCAGGACTTCGCATCCCACAATATTATATATCACATAACTCCTTGAACCCTCAATCCATAATACATCATTTCTCTCATACCTCAAACCCCTGCAAGCCGCATATACTATAAAGCAGATATTCCTCAGCAAGTCCATGGAGTTGAAAGGCTAAGAAGACGTGTCTGCCTCGCTGTGTGTGGGGTGATTAACTGCGGCCGGCATGTTTTCTGCTGTATGCCTAGTTCGATCTCCAGGTATAATTCATCAAGGGTTTCCTGAGATGCATATTGGCGGCAGGTTCTGCAAACTCTGCAAGCTTGGCTTGTCTCAAGCTTGAGAAGCCTTTCTATTTTATCATGCCATACAGTGACTCGCGTTCTTGTTACAATTATCGAGAGCAGAGTTTGGAAACTTAGTATCGTCGGGGGCCGCTTCGTGTGGTCTTTTTGAATGGGCAGGAGACTCTGGGCGCCGGCATTAATGTCCATTTCGAATGCTGATTCTATATCATAGTTAGGTTCGGTGTAGTAAAGTGAGTGCGCCAGAAGAGCCAAAGGGGCATGTTAAATGACCAGTTGGCCTTAATTTGTAGGGAACATACAGACATCAGTGCCTTTTTGCTAGCGGTAAGCTGTGGGCTCTGCAAGCTTGGCAGTCTCAAGTATGAGAGAACTTGTTACACTTTCCATGTAATGCGGGCGGCCCTTTCTCTTGCTGCTGTACCTGAGGATAAGGTTGAGAGCTTGGAAAGTTTGGTCAGAGTCGGCCGCGAGTGTGCGGCGATTGCCGGAAACGCATCCTGTTCCTGGTTGGGTATATGCGACAGCCTCGATAGTAACTGTGCGAGAATGCCAGTACGTTTTTGCGTCGATAAAGCATGGTTGTTATAGTTTTCGAGTGGAGGGGCGAACTGGTAAGATCGTTCCCATGAAGATCGCTGAGGGTGAATTTTGTTTTATTCAGCTAAAGTCGGGGTATACTCGGACTTTTGCACTAGAGGCGGCAAATTCGAGCATAGAACTATGAGCTTCAGGTAGTACACAGTAGTGCATCTCCAGATTACTTATGTTTTTATGTACTTGGGATGCCTCAGGAGGCTGACGCAAGAAAATGTACTTCCCTTACCGATTTGGACAGCTGCATCGATAATCGTGATTCCGAGCATAACTTCGGCAGAATTGGTGACAAGGCGGTTGATAGAGGAGAGCTAGTTGCGACCGCTTCTTCTTCCTCAAGGACTATAAACACACCTCTCATCATTAGTCTTGATGGAAATCACTTACTTGAATGAACTCGTGTGTAGTAGACTCATTTCCCTTGTTCGTTGCTTTCGTGACTAGTTCGGAAGAAACCAGCACCCGGCCCACCCGCAGCAGGGCGTACTAGCGAACATATGATAAGTTATTTCTCTTCAGAATCAGAGAAGTGGTGGTCCTCAGAGAATTGCCCGGTTCGCCAAACTTCCCAGATAGTGCGCGGCCAGGATGAGCGCAAGGGAAATTATAGTATTAAGCACGTGTCTCGCGAGTTGTGTTGAAGGGCTATCGTGTTATCAGTACTTATAAGTCTTCAACAATGAGAGCGGTTCAACAAATATACGAAGTGATCGTTTTGTTAGACTTGAACAAGGACGTAGACTCGACGGGAGGGTACTGCTAAGGTAAAGATTAGAGATAAAGGCTTACTGTGCAGTAAGTAGTTGCCTTTTAGATAGCTCTCCGCACAAAGGGCAGCGTTCATACTGTATCAATCCCTGTATAGAGACTCGAGAGCTTCGCCACGACGAAGGCTGTAAGCCGCGGCTTTGCAGTGTCGGGTTCTTTCCTAATCAGATCCAGAGATTAACAAAGGAGAATATGAGAAGTGGAAGAGAAAGTATATATTGTTAAAATAGGACGAATAAATGCGAGGGTGAAGGTTGGATGGCAAAAAGGCAGGATCTAGGTAATCGACGGGACGGGCTTGGCGGCTACTGAAACTCTACGACGTGCAACTTGGTGGTCTCTGCTCTGTGTAAAAATCCTTGAACTCAGTGCACTCTTCGATGGGGGTGCGAAGCTCTCAAAATTCTAAAAAAAAAAAATATAAAAAAAAAGAAGGGAATTTTAGACTCCCGGAATCGACCTCTTACTCGACCTCGACCTCGACCTCTGCTTCGCGGGCTGCAACGATACAGAGCAACCATTTTAGACACAGGATCACCCACTATACCAAGGCTTCGACCTCGATCAAGACCAATTTGACCCCCATTATTAGACAGAATTTGAAAATGCTGAATATTTATAGAGCGAAAATCTGAAATGAACTCAACTTTCAAGCGGCGGTGAAATTGGGACAAACAACGGAAGTACGCAGTTGTCCTAAGGTTCCTAGTAGGTGAAAGACTAGATCTAGCCCTCTTCTATTTATAACTCGTTTTCCTCATAGATTTTGCGTTGAAACTTCTTTTAGGCATGTGTGTATGCATAGATTCAATAAGACTATCGCCCTGTAAACTACATTCGTCTCCTCGCTCACCCCTAATTCATGTTTCGAAAACTGCAACCTATATATATAACCTATTGTATTTGTTCCTCTAAATACACGTTAGAAGGACTAGCTATAACTGACTGCGTCCAGCAAACCTTTATACGCGACCTCTGCACGTCATAGAGATTTTCACTATGTCAAAAATCCCTCGAGCCTTCACCATCGGTTAGGTAGCTGCCTCACAAACTCGCCTCTTCAAGAATAAACATTACCCCTGTGGCCTGCACTCTGAATCACTAACATTTCAGTATAAGATCTAACCACAATACTTCTGGGAACCAATCAGATCCCTTCAATAAAACCCCAAAAAAAATTGTTGTTTTTACGACCCATTCCTCCTTAGATGCAGCTGCCGCGCATCCATCCTGCGCATCATATAAAGACTACCTAGTGGGGAAGCTATAAGGGTGAGCTTTTGGAGGAGTTGAAATTGATTTCAGGCGCACCGCAACAGCCACGACTTCAAGTGTATCGTTCCCAGCTGAATCTTTTCCTGCAGATCAATACCACAACAATACCTTCAGCACCAAACAAGCCATCCGTGGGTGACCCGAACACCACTACCATCGAAATAGCTCGTTCACTCGTCGCGACCCTTGCAGCATTGAACTTGGAGCTCACGATCTATGTCGACACTAATAACTGCAAGTACGGTCACAATAATGGAGATGGCTATGGAGGCGGAGGAAGAGTTCAAGTGGGAATAGACCGAACAAGTTCCTTTGCTAGCATAGACTATTTAGGCCGAATACCTTCTGAATCCCGACCATTCAAGCCAACCATACTCTTTCCCAGCTCAGCTTCAGCAATTGATCTTGTACGAATTGACCTTGTCATTCGACGCACTCGAAAACCTAGGGATATTCCAATCCTGGTAGTTCGCATTCGCAAGAACGTCGCCTTCACACCCATAACCATTGTACAAGATGACGTTGCAGCCCAATGCGCCGTTGTCCCAATGCATGGATGATGCGACGTTAATCCTAGATAGGTCCTTGCAGGGTTGGCCCACCGTGCCGGAACGGTCTTCGATAACATCTACATATTGTTCGGCAGCGTAGAGCTGGAGGTGCCTTGAAACGAGGGAAGGAAAGTTAGCGTACAACCTCATAATGGGTATACCGACTCTGGAAGTTATGGGACTGTTTCTCGAAATCTTGCATTGGGATTGCAAAAGGATATGGAGCTTGCATTGAAACCTTACGTACCATCCAGAGACGAGGGAAGGAATAGCAGCAATGACAAGAGTGGAAACCTTCATTGTGTTTGAGGTGGTAGGTATTTTGGATATATTGTGGGAAGTGTGCTGAAGTGTGCGTTGGAAGTAAAGTTGATACCATCAGGGGGGAATTTCGATGTTTAAATACACCATTCTGCGGTTGATTTTCAGAGATCGCGGAATCGGAGTAGCTCGTCAGGTCGTGCTAGACATGGCTCAAGGAGGTCAATTCGGCAAGCATTATAGCACTGAGGACAAATGAGAGGATGTAAAGACTGCACTTTGGCCCTAACCTTCTGCATTCCGGCTTGGTACTACACAAGACCAGCTGAATCGAAATAAATTTATATTGCAACGTATTTCGTGTTTCGCATCATGTCGAAGCCGGCGACCAAAATATTCGTTCGAGAAGAAAGGTAGCGAGGACGAAGGACGAATTTAGTGCTCAAACCAATGACGTTATGGTCAGTGAGGTGTGTTTAGATTAACTCACGATGCACTGGCCCTCGTAATCGCGTACGTGGCTCGATTTAGCGATAGTGCGTTTGCGAAGGATGACCGGCAGCGGGAGGAGGACTGAAATGGGGCTGACCCGACGAAAGCGTAAGTCCGGGGATGGTTGCAAATTATTCCATGTGCTTCTCAGCCGCATGGGAAATACGAGGTAGTATTCCTGACACCACACCCTGTCCAGAAATAAGCGTTCAGTATTGGATATTTTCGTAAACCGTTCTGAGAACTTTTATTGCGTGACCAGCCGTACTTGGGTCCCTCCACAGACGACATTCGGGTTTTGGAGGAAAGCGAGGGACTTTACGAAGGTGGATGTCAATGAGCATGCAAGATACAATTTGGAATGTTAAACCGACGCACGAGAAAGTTATCACGTCCGACAGGACTGCGTGCAGCATTCCATCCTCCAGTTGCTACTAAAATTCCGAGCTTGCATGCGACCGCATCTCTCGTCCCCACGAAAAAAAGATTTTGCATGATTATTTCCAAGGGTTCCACGAGAGTACTTTGGATATAGATACAGGAGTCGAGCGCCTCTTTTTTACTCAGCGACTGAACAGATAGGCGTTCTCAACGATCTAGAAGCATCATTAATAATTCGATGGAGGTACCTAGAGAAGGTAGTTTCTGAAGAAAACACCGCCTCACTCCTCTGGAACAATTAAGGCTGCTTAAAGGCACAGCTTCGAGGCTCTTGTATATTTGAAATCATCAAGCAGGAATTTGACTACTGTTCGTAAGGCCAGCCATTCGTATGTCTGTCTACTTAAAGGCAATGATGTGTAGGTAATGTTTCTGAAGAGAAAAAGAGGCATTTTTTGACCGAACGAGACACCAGAGGCCGTATCAACGCGTCTACACACGCTCCATGTTCATATTAACGTGTTCGAGTTACCTTAGCACAGCAAAAAAAACGCTCTTCTCATATGCGCTTCAATAACTCAATCCCAAGACCAGCGTTTCCAACAGGAAGTAGTACAATTGATACTTTTGCTCCACCTACAATTACGTGAGGCAAACAAACGTAACTACATTTTTAACTGTTACAATTTAATTAATAAGGCTTAAAAGTAAGCAGTATATAATTAAGGTAGACTTTTTTAAGGTTGCAGTCTCTGACGCGCGTGAGGGCTAGGGGAGCGTGTTTGTGCCACTATTTACGTGTTAGTGTAGCCTTAGAGCTTGCCCTATACTACAACAACCTTAGACAACCTTATTATAGCAAAAGATAACAGTCCCTTGTATAGGGAGATAGCACAGAGCCTTTAGTAGGGGGAAAAGGATAGTTACTTATAACTGTAATTATCTCTTAGGCTCTATAATTAAAGCTTTGCAACTCTAGAAGAACTAGCTACGTTATAAGGTTGTTTTTAGTAAATTAAATAACCTTACATGCTATATTAAAAGTAAGGGGGACCCTACTACTCTAAAAGCTTTAACAGTTATGTTATAACTTTTAGTAAAAAGTTAAGAAGTACAAGCAGCTTTAATTAAACTGTAACTTAATTATATTAACCCCTGCTGTCAGGTGAAGCAAACAAAAGTATATAATAAGTAAGACGTAACTTGTCTAGAAAGCCTGAGTCGAATCGTACTACTTCCTGATGGAAACGCTGCCCAAGACAAGGTGGACCAGCAAGCTCCAAAACTCCAAAGACTGTACGGATTCTCCACCAAGTTGACCATTCCGCAAGGAGTATCTACACAGGAATAATCGGGAGAAGGAAAATATGATTTGACCTTGCCCTCCAGTAATCTCATTAACAGATTAAGTGGATTGTTACTCGACCATCTTCTAATGGTATGGCTGGACCAGCTTAGAGATTCTCATTCTCGCTGTGGAGACTTTGGATTCCTTGATAAGAGAGACATCGGCCACTACTTTGAAGGATAAGCTATATTCTAATTCTAGTGGATTCCCTTTTACCCCGGAGACTATTCTTGGAACGCTTTCAAGGACCGAACTCGAAAGTCAAAGCCAATAGACATGATTGAAGAAACCTCCAAACACCTACCTATACTACCTACAATGTCTCCAAAGCTACCGAGCCACCTTAAGTGCTACCACGCCTACACCGGCTTCCCAAGAGCTCCAGGTGTCCCTCCTGCAACTCCCGCACCGGGTCCTGCGCTAACCACCAACTATCACTCCCCTAATCTGCCTCCTCATCGTACATCGCCTCGAGCATAAACGGACTACTCCTCCTTATCCCCGGCCCCTTCAACACCAACACAACCGGCACAATACTCAACGCGGCGCCAATAAACCCCAGCAAACTTCCAGCCCATCCATACCCCAGATTATTGAACAAAGAGAACGAGGCAAGTGGCAGGAACGCACCGAAGGAATTCCGACCAAGCGAGGCGGCGGAGAGCGCGGAGGCTGCGTATTTCTCGTAAGCGTCCGTCAGGTAATTCACTACGCCCATGTAGATGGAATAGATCCCTACACCAACGATACACACACCAATTGTAGGCACAATCCAATGGATATCGGGCCGTGAGCTCCATCCGTACATGAACAGCCCGCCGGTGAAGAGGATTGAGCCAGGAATACTGGTGTACAGCCGGCCTTCTGGGATGGGTTTCCCGGGTCTCTCGGTATTCTTGGAGGCAGTGCGGACATACAGCCAGTCTTGTATGGGGTTAATAAATGTTCCGATTGCGGCGCCAGCAGTGATGGCGAGTTGAACCAGGCCAGTTTGAAAGGTGGTAAAGCCGTAATTAGTGCCGAAGGTCTGGACGACTGATGAGAAGAACAGGAATAGGATGCCCCAGGCGAAGCTTATCCAGAGGGTGAAGAATGTGACGACTGGTTCGGTGAGGAGCATCTTTGTGGGCCGCATGAATGAAATTTTGAGAAGAGAGGCAACAGACGCGCGGTTTAGTTCGGGTGCGGCATAGATGGTTCGACCGGTATCTTGTCGTAGTTTTTTGGCCCGTTTCGTGAGGATGACATCGCCGCGGGTTTCTTTGAGGATGAGATAGAAGATTGGGATGAGGGCGGCATTATAGATTATTTGGATGTAGTAGATCCTAGAAAGCATCAGGTTTGAACGACTCGACACAAGGATATCCTTACCATCTCCAGGGTGCCTCGAGGCCCCTAGTGGGTTCGTGGATTTGGACAATGGCGCTGCCGACAAATGGCCCAAGAGCAATGCCAGCTACACTAGTGAATCCGAAGAGAGACATGGGAAGACTTCGAGCTTTATCGCCGCGCTAGATGTCGCTAATACTTCCACCAACGATGTTGATTGAAACGGATGACGCTCCACCGCCAAAAAATCTGGTGACTACTACTGTCGCAAAATTGTCTGCAAAGGCTGAGCCAAATAGGAACAATTCAAAAACAATATACGCGGCCTACGTTTTTGTTAAACCCCGAATTTCATACGGGCACGGAGGAGTACATACGAAGTAACCCGGCATACGCCCGGTGTTCTCAGTTAGTGGCACGAAGACGAGTGGGAATAGCGCAGCCCCAACATTCCAGCTGCAAGTTGCCCAATAGAGATTCGGGAACGGCTCATTCTGGACATTGAATCGAGCTGCCATGTAATTGTTCCCTGCCCCATATGAACCAGCTGGAAGACCTGTCAAAATTGATATGAAGCACACAGTTACTGTGAGAATCCACCTGTACGTAATGGACCAATTGAACCTGCCGTTCCGAGTCAGTCCGCTGAAGCACGAAATAAGCTGCTTGTGTTCATACGGATTGTCTGGATCATTGGGGCCCTTCCAGGTATGGATTTCTACTTCCTTCTCTTCTCCATCAATGACTACTCGCTTTATGAGGGCTAGATGGGGACCTGGGGCTGTACACCCGCCACGGGAAGTCGAAATAGATCCCCATGAATCTTTGGGATTTTCTGAGAGAATAGTCAATCTACTGGATGCGAGGCGAAATTCGGTAGCACTCAGGCACTGACGCACCTTTCTCCTCATTCAAAGACGGAGATGACATGATGTGTTTTGAATTCTAAAGTGCCAATTGAGTAACAGAAGACTAGGGTGAAGAAAGGTGTGCCAAAAGACCGTGAAAAGCAAAATAGGTAGAGAAATCACCCCGCTTTAATGAAGGAAAAATGCGTACAGTTACAAATTGGGCATTACATAGCATGTGATCGCAGTAAGCATGGAACCTTTCTGGAAGTAAAGCAACATGACGTTGGTTTGACGGAAAGTGACCGTTGAACCACCACCAGCCCTCCAGCCAGGATGAAGCTACACGAGGCTAACCTTGGAAAGCGAAATTTAATCTAGAGCATCGGATCTTGACGGATGGTCCTCTTGGATGGCAATAATAGCGACCGTGGATCATTTGCCTTTGCCGAAGCTCCATTATGACTCCGCATCGATGCTTCCTTGCTGGGAAAAGGAGGAAAGATTTTTGTGGGGTTCGAAATCTGGTGAGTTTGACCTACTGTGAAGCATTGAGAAAATGTTTCGTACAAGGTGTGCAAGCGCTCAATTTAGGAGACAGAAAATTGTGGATGCTTCGCTAGGAATTATGAGTTTGCCAGAGACCGCATCGTTGTTAAAGCTAGGAAAGGGGCAGTTGCACGTGAAACTAAACCTCTAGATCGCAATACAATTCTCGGTATCGCGAATGCTTGATCACTACTCGCTTTTGGACCCTGGTAAGAGTTTCCCGGAAGAATAGTCGATAATCTTCTTATCTCAAAGTGGAGTTGATGCCCCTGGGCCAATTGTCGATCTCCCGTTTGTTGAGTGCACTGCATTTCACGGCTCTAGCTCCTCGAACATACCGTCATAGATCTTGAACAGTTTGTGTAAGAGATAGATCGCGATACGATGCGAACACAGATAATGGACCATTTGCCATCTAGCAACCGAGATGGAAACTGTCGATGAAGCCCAAATGTTCGGGTCAGGCGAAGAGGAGCCTCAGGAGGGTTCCCCGCATTCATTCCATCACAACTCCTGAGCTAGAATGGGGGGGTGGTATCAGTGAAGGGATTCAGCCGAGCCCTGTGAGTAGTTAGAAGCCATTAGCAGGGTGGAAACATGCATCACGATGAGTTGTGGTAAAAGATGATAGACGATAGATCCGATTGAGAAACTGACTTTCAAACTTCTCACGATTACTAAGCTGCCATATTGAAACCACACTCGCGGCTGCACAACTGTGCTAGGAACGATATTATCCTGTCAGAAAAAATTATCTAAAAGCTTCCAACTTTATTTTGAAAGAAATGGATATCGTGGTATTGCCGTATTTTCGATGACAAGGAATTACACGATTACTGGAGGTAACAGGGGATTTAAATAGAGAACGTCGATGTAGATAGTACATAAGTATGCATAGTCCCAAGGTCATTCGAATGGAGGTTGCTGATGTCCTCTAAAACTTCGAATATCCTTAAAGGTGCCACAAACGATTTTGACTGGCTCATATTCACTCGCTGAAGACAACTCGCCAGTGGTCTCAAAGCATTACGAAAATCTCAGATAGCAGCCCCTGCTGTTCACACATTTCCTTCCACAACCCATCTTTCGTTCGTTCCAATCGCTCTGCCATACTACTCACCACAGTTACCCAAGCGCATAGTGTCCAGATTGTGAGTAACTGTCTCCCCTTCCCCGCTGTTTCACAGACCCCTTATGGACTTGTATAGAGATATCAGGACACCATGCGATTGCCTCTCGCCGTTCCACAGGCCCTCGCTATATAAAACTAGAGGCCAATCGATCGCAACACAGCGTGGAAGTATGCAGGTTCAGCACTTGTTGTGTGTTCTTGCTAAGTAAGTACGAAGATAGCTAGAGAGAGTTTCTCGTCCGCCGAAAATTTTGAGCGAACCCAGAGGGCCTTTGCAGATGACGTCCTATGAGCTATTAAAGGGGCGAAAGTCTACCGTCGAGAATTAAATAGGGTACAAGTGACAGCGGGGTGCCTGAGCGTTGTCTTGACATGTTTGATTACCTCATGAAGGCCGCAGCCAAGGGAACCGTCGCCACTACATACATAGTTATATTCCAGGATTGTAAGCCGAGTGATTCACTGGAGAATGAATGGCAGGGTCGTGCTGTTCGCTTAACAGCTTCGCCGCAGAGTGGTCAAACTAGTTGAGATTGAATGTTGAAGTGAAATCCAACTAGATATGGTGCCCATGTTGCTCAATTGTGAGAGGTCAAGAGTTTCGATTGCAGGGAGCTGGAGTAGTGGAAGAAAGCCCTTCAAAAAGGGTTGAGGTTCTGTGGGTACCGTGCAGAGGCCTGTCCACTGAGGCTCGACCGCAGTTCTGACACATCAGGCAGAGGTAGTTGCCAGGTGGAGCAAGTCTAAGGAAGCCAGTCGAACGAGATGAATATGATATCTAGAACAAGATATCGCAGATAGGTACATTAAGATATACACCGAAGTATAGTGAAATTCAAATCATTCATCTCTATGTTGACAATCCAATTATGCATCGAAATTAAAGGTAGTGGGACCGCAATGACCGACCGAGTGAAGAGCTCAAAGGCTCATGAGCCGCCTTAATCCGGATTATTTTGCGGTCCTGGCCCTAGCTAGTAGTTCCTAGTTCGAGATTCGACATTTCAACCTAAGACTCAAGCTCTGGGTATTGAACTAGTGTGTAGAGTGCTGGATTGTACCAGGGAGGAGCAGGACGTGTGCACCCTAGGTCACGACGATATCTTTGAACAAGTATTGAGCAGGAGCTGCTCTGAGGGATTCGTTGGCATGAGATAGGCTTGAAATATCAGTGCAAGCCATCTTGAAAGAATAGCCCCCAGCAGTTCCACCGGCAGGTCGGATAAGACTGCCATTGAGCTAGGTAGGTCGCAAGTTCTTTAGGTGTCTGGAATTGCACTGAATTGCCTCCTAACAATATGATAGGCCATCCCAAATGTCTGTCGCGAGGCACGAGGGACACAGAGAAAGCAGTGGAGGAGCATTGTGGGCGTGGCGTAGCTGGATGAATGTTTGACCGACGGCTTGGCTGCCCGGAGTGTCGGAGCTTTGACGATGATGTCGAGATTTTGAGCGCTGCTGATCAATTCAATTCACGCGGCGACACTCGCTCCTCAGTCCCGACACTGCACTCCTCTCCATCCACTCCGACGTCACCTGCATTACCTCCCGCTACTAATTAGGTGCATTGCATTTCCTGAAGGGCGACACGGGCGCCTGCAGTACTCCTTCCTCGAAATAGCGCCGCCATCACTCCCGAGGCAAGTGCTACCAACGCCGCAAGATGCTTCATGGACAAAACCTGCCATGGCGCGTCGCCCTTCGCCATGTATCGCGATCAGCAACCCGGATCCCCGTAATCCGAGTGCCAACTTCCTTCCTTCCGTCGCAATGTTCAGCGTCCAACTTATCAGTATACTCTCGGCGATACCCTTCACCGCCCGCCGCGCTCTTTGCCTCCCGCAATTTCTCCACCTCATTAAGCAGACAGAAAGAGAAGAACCCAAAATCATCCCCAGATCCACAAGAAGAAGTCAAGGAAGAGAGCGATGAGGAACGATCCGAGCGACCCGAGACTCAAGAAGAGGCAGAGGACCTCGACGCCAAATCGAAGACACCTGACCCGATACCTTCCTCAAAGTCAGGTGAAGCGCGGGGTAGCGCAGGAGCAGATGGGGCTTCAGGATCTGGGGTTGAGGTATCGAGCAAGAAACGGAAACCAGAACGCTCACTTGTAAAACCGCTAATTCCAGAAGTGTACCCGCAGGTCATGGCTATCCCAATCGGTAAGCGGCCACTTTTTCCGGGCTTCTACAAAGCTATCACGATACGCAATAAGGAGGTCGGACAGGCAATTGCGGACATGGTGAAACGAGGACAGCCATACATCGGTGCCTTCTTACTTAAGGACGATGATGCAGATAAGGATGTCATTGATAACCCGAACGAAGTCTACGATGTAGGTACGTTTTGTCAGGTCACCAGTGCGTTTCCTGTAGGGCTCGATGGTGATTTTGCCATGACATGCGTTTTGTACCCTCACCGCAGGATCAAGATGACCGGTCTCAAGCCTCCGACTCCAGACAAACCCGAGGAAACTCAAAAGGTGGATGAATTATTGGTATCTGAGATCGCAGAGGGGGAGTCAGCTAAACAAGAGTTAGAAGGACAAGAGTCAAAGGGCGACGTTGTGGCTAGCTTCGAGGAGAGCAGTGCGGATGCCCACAAGCCACCGCATTATTACGATGCCACCTCCTTCCTCAGAGACCGCAAAGTCAGCATCGCGGACGTCGAGAACATGGTTGAAGAACCATTCGACATGAAGAATAACAAAGTTATCCCTGCCCTCGTCAGCGAGATCGTCAACACCTTCAAAGCTGTCGCTCTCCTCAACCCGCTCTTCCGCGATCACATCTCCACATTCTCAGTACAAACCACGATGAACGTCGGGGAGGATCCGGTCAGGTTAGCTGACTTCGCTGCTGCGGTTGCGCAGGCGGACTCCCATGAGCTGCAGGAAGCACTCGAGGCAATGAATATAGAGACGCGGCTAAGCAAGGCCCTACTTGTCCTTAAGAAAGAACTTATGAACGCGGAGCTCCAGTCGAAAATTGTTAAGGATGTCGAAACTAAGATACACAAGAAGCAACGCGAATACTGGTTAATGGAGCAGATGAAGGGCATCAAGCGCGAACTTGGTATTGAATCCGACGGCAAGGATAAGCTCATCGAAAAGTTTAACGACAAAGCGAGCAAGCTTGCTATGCCGGAGGCAGTGAAGAAAGTCTTTGAAGAAGAGATGAGCAAGCTCGCACACCTCGAGCCGGCCGCATCGGAATTCAATGTCACGCGTAATTACCTCGATTGGCTCACGCAGCTTCCTTGGGGGCAGCAGAGCGCGGAGAATTTCGGTATTCAACACGCACGGGAAGTTCTCGACGAAGATCACTACGGCCTTAAGGACGTCAAAGACCGCATCTTGGAATTCATCGCTGTCGGCAAACTCCGCGGAACGGTCGAAGGCAAGATCCTCTGCATGGTCGGACCCCCTGGTGTAGGTAAGACTTCTATCGGGAAGTCAGTCGCTCGAGCTTTGAACCGACAATACTACCGCTTCAGTGTCGGTGGTCTGTCCGATGTTGCTGAGATCAAGGGTCATCGGAGGACGTATGTCGGCGCTCTTCCCGGTCGCATTATTCAGGCTCTCAAGAAATGCCAAACCGAAAACCCGCTCATCTTGATTGATGAAGTGGATAAGATAGGTCGAGGCCATAACGGTGATCCCTCTTCGGCGTTACTCGAGCTACTTGACCCAGAGCAAAATAACAGCTTCTTGGATCACTACATGGATGTCCCGGTCGATCTCTCCAAAGTCCTCTTCGTCTGTACAGCGAATATGACCGACACTATCCCGCGCCCCCTGCTCGATAGAATGGAGATGATCGAGCTCTCCGGCTACGTCGCCGATGAGAAGATGGCGATTGCAGAACGCTACCTCGGTCCCGCCGCCAAGGAGATTAGCGGTTTAAAGGACGTCGATGTTACGCTTGAAAAAGAGGCCATAATCGAACTCATCAACAAGTACTGCCGCGAATCCGGTGTCCGAAATCTGAAGAAACAGATCGAAAAAGTCTACCGCAAATCCGCCCTCAAAATCGTGACTGAGCTCGGCGAAGAGGCCCTATCTGAATCGCAAGCCCTGACTGACGAAGGCAAAGCCGCGCAACAAGAATCCGAAAAAGATGACACCGATGTCAGAGAAACCCCCGAGAACATCGAAAAGGAGACCACGAAAATCCCGCGCGTCGCCCTCAAAGTCCCAGACTCGGTTCACGTCTCCATCAACAAGGACAATCTAAAAGACTACGTTGGCCCACCAATCTTCACTTCCGACCGCCTCTACGACACGACCCCCCCCGGCGTCGCCATGGGATTGGCCTGGACCTCCATGGGCGGTGCAGCACTGTATGTCGAATCTATCCTCGAAAACGTGCTCTCGGCCACATCATCCCCAGGCCTCGAACGCACCGGCTCCCTCAAATCCGTCATGAAAGAATCCGCAACCGTCGCGTACTCCTTCGCTAAAGGTCTCGTCGCGCGCGACTTCCCCAAGAACCGCTTCTTTGAGCATGCGCGGATACATTTGCACTGTCCGGAGGGCGCAGTACCGAAGGATGGACCAAGCGCCGGCATCACAATGGCGACGAGCATGTTGTCGTTGGCGCTGGGCCGCAAACTCGAGCCTACGATTGCCATGACGGGCGAGTTGACGGTCACAGGCAAGGTGCTGAGGATTGGGGGATTGAGAGAGAAGACCGTAGCGGCGAGACGGGCGGGCGCGAAGATGGTTATTTTTCCCCAGGATAATATGAGTGATTGGCTGGAGTTGCCGGAGGTATGTCCCTGTTTCTGTTCTCTTTGTCTTTCGCATTCACTTTGATGGTGGATTGGGGGTTTATGGAGAATTGTGCTAACTATAGTGTTCTAGAACATCAAGGAAGGCATCCAAGGGAAACCCGTGTCCTGGTACGCCGAGGTCTTCGACCTCGTCTTTCCGGACCTAGATCGCGATACCGCGAATAAGGTTTGGGAGAAGGAGCTTAAATCGAAGAAGGCGGAGAAGAAGACAAAAAAGGAGAAGGTCAAGGAGGAAAAGGAGGAGGAAGAGGAGAGCGGGGATGAGGATTGAGAAGGGAGGGAAAGGGAATGAGGGAATGGTTAGAGTTGGGAGAAGAAAGTAGGGAGTGTGAATAGATCTGTACATTATTGCATTGTATAGTGCATTTCCTGGAGTACAGGCGGGCCTACGGGTCTGAATGCATATAGTCCTAAGGGGCTTCATGGTCGTAGTTGGGATCTCTTCTCTGATAGAATACGAATAGACTGTGCTCATGTGTATCATGTAGATGGTTTGCTCAAGAGTTGTATTTTATAACAACAGCATTAGCTATCATTGTGCTACCCTTTCATGGTTTGCGCTGATCAGCAAAGCACTAGGTAGGCATTATCCTGTCCAGCTGGCTCGCTAAGGACGGTCGGATCCTGAACACTTGCTCAAGAAGCTTGAAAACCTCTTCGCTTGCATTTCAAAGTAGTCTTGCATCTTAGTTTCCCTTGCTGAAGTTTCTCTGAAGGGTGGAGGGTTTGATAATAGGATAGAGTAAGGAAGAGGGGCTCGTACGCTTAAAATGTGCGGAGGGGAAAGAGAGTTCTACCGTGCACCCTTGGCTAACCACTAACATACAGAGAGAGATACTCAACATCCACTCGCTGGGCTTTTTGAATAGTCCACCACCTCAGTTATCATTACCGTCATCTCTTGTACCTTCAAAGGCTTCCCACAAACCCCCTAACCCGCTAGCAAATGAAGGGTATGTACATGCAGCTTCGAAACGTGACTAGACATTTTCAAATGTACCTACCCCTCTCCACCTCTCCTAGGTGACAGGGATGCGAATCGGCAGACATGCAGCCACACGATAAACTCAGCACAGATAGATTAATAACGGTGCAAAGGCTGGGGCGGGAACGAGAATATTTGCTTTTGCCGCCCGCGTGAGTCCGCGTGAGTCCGCGTGCTGATGCTTACATCCAGGGTGCGAAGCTAACCGGACGGAGTGACGGGCTGACATGGTCTGGTAGAGCGGAGATGGGGTGTGAGATGTGGGATGTCAGCGTAGGGTGTTGAGCTGGGGTAACGTTAGTGGAAGGGTGTGTCCCGGATTTGTGTGGACTGGATAGGAGAGCCCAATTGCTAGATTGCAATTGTGGGCAGATAATCAATCATTGTTCCAATTCCATCAAGAATCAGAGACGTGACGACGATGGTGTCGTGCAGCGCGGTGCGATTCTTATTTTCTGTCGCCGAAACCGGTGTGTGCAGCGGGAATCATGAGGTTGGTATTGGTGGGGCAAGCAGAGCGCATGCGCATGAACGAACGGTATTGACGTGTCAATGGGCATCGCAATGTTAAAGTTCTACTATGCATGGGAGAGGACAGCGCAGAGAGGGGAGAGCGAATGGGAGGGGAGAGGATGGGAGGGCGGAAGAAGGCTGAGCATAGCGGGAGTACGGAGGCTGGAGCAGAGCGTTGGTGGATTGGATTGCTTCACTTTTTGGGCACAAAGAGGTTGGGAGCGGAGGGGATGAGAGGGCGGAGGGCAGACCGTACTCAATTGCGTTTGAGACAGTTGTCCGAGATATCAAGACTTATCAAGAAAAGACAAGTCTTTCTTCCAAGACATGCACCAGTCGAAACAGCTACCTCGCACAACTGCACAGTAACTTCGTAACTGCAACACATCCCGATCTTACCCTCGGCATGCAGAATGTCGTAGCAGCAGGAGCACCACACGAGCCCCTTCTGTCGGAACCCCTCTGACCTCTTAATATCGCGCGTCTGGGCGTCGTGCATGGGCGCTAACGCCGAGTGCAAATGCGCTGAGAGCTCAGGGCGCGGGATCCGGTTCCGCTGCTGCACCTGTGTCCGCGAAGGGTTTGATGGGCGGAGCAAGTGACGAAGGGTTGGAGTTGGCGCTGGGGACTTGAAATGCAAAACGGAGTACCTCGTACATAGCCGGAAGTACTGCATTTGCACTTGCTGTGGGTAAGAGGTGCAGCGTTGGAGAGGGGTTGGTAGCCAGGCTAATGTGAGGTGGGAGGGGAGGGTTAGTTTCATATCAGGAGAGCAGCTCTAGTTCCGGAGTGCGGACGTGAGAGAAGAGTCGTGGGAAGTTGTGGGGGAATGGTGAGGGCAAATTGGGGATTGGAGGCTGGGAAAGTTCTTCTCGGAGGCTGAATTTTGCATCGCGGACATGGAAGCATATTTGTGCGACCTTTCACCGGAGAGTGGCTGCCAGGTCGGGTCCGAAGCGTATCCAATCAGAACATGGGTTGAATTGTGCTGTGATTGAGTCGTCTTTTACTCTACTTTTCTTTCTCAACGCTTGGGCCGTGAGGGCTGCACGACCGGCAGTCCTGTCCAATCTGTGCGCGTGGGCCTTGACCGCTTCACTGGGAGCGCAGCAGTAGCCGGCTGCAGAAAACTGAAGTTAGCACTGTGACTCCTCTCCTTCTCCCTCTGTGTACCGATCTCTTCCTTCGCTGTCCGTCTCTGCGTAACTCTGGCCAGTGTTCACGTCCTCGAGTCCTGAGGTTGCAAAGCGCTGGGAAGTTGCTAAGCCGGATTGTTGTCTGGCCGTGTTCAACAGCAGCTACAATCCCTGATTGGCTGCGTTTGCCAACCCAGCCTCATCTCACCATCATATGCATCATTGTTTGACCCGACCACTCCTACCTTGACTCCACACCCAGCTCGCTGTCGCCCTCCCCAGCGCCGCCCGGAATCTCTGCTTCCAGCCTGACCACGCCCTGCCAGAGCCTCATCCGGAATATCCTTTCCCATTGCTATTCTGAGGCACTGGGGTTTCCTATTTTTTCGCCAGGCGCCAACCCTCCCGCTTGGGCTGCAATCTCATTAGGACAGGGCCCGGCCCGGACTTTGAAGGAAAGGGATTTTTAGAAGCAGAGTGCCTCCATGCCAGCGACGGATCTGGAATACAAGACATGAACTAGACTGGATGGATGCAGCAAGCCCAAGTTACACACGACGTCTACACGGCATGAAGTCGGCACCTCCACGGCCCACGAGTCCAGAATTCACCAAGTCGCAGAGGCAGAGGCAAGGCGGGCGACCTCGATAGATCGCTCGCTTTTCCTCTCTCCACATTTAATCGGTCGATAGCGTAGGAAGGCTGAGGCTGAGGAGCCTCCGGGGAGAAAAAGACAAAAGGGGTCCTGAGTGTCTAGTACCCTGTTCCGCGTCCCTGTGGACAGTGCGCACTTCGCTGTGTGACGGATCATGCCACAGCTACTCGCCCCAGACCTCGGCGAGTCGTCGAGGAGTAGAAGTAGACAGCGAGCGCGGACCGAGGCGAACGAACATCGTAGCATGTGGGATCGGCTAAGTCTGCAAAAAATTGGTAGTTGGTTGAAGAGGGATGAGGAGGAGCCGCCTCCAGGTGCATTGGGCGAGAAGCATGGCCGGCAGACAGACGATGAGAATAAGGAGAATGGACGGCCACATTCGAGTGGAGAGCATGGGCATGGACTTGGGCGGCCATCGGGGTTGCTGGGGAGGAGGAGTAGCAGGAGAGTCGTTCCTGGACTGCCCAGACCGCTGACGTTCAAGAGGATGAACTCCGAGAAGAGGGAGAAGCTGCTTCCCGTGCCGATAGACCCCGAGCAGAGGCGAGCCGCGTCAGTGGACCGAAGAGGATCGAATGCCCTCGCGCTGAAGCGGACGCTGTCGCCACCAACCATAAACGTACCTTCGAGTTCCGCGCCTGATGTTCTAAGTCTACACACAAGTGAGAAGGAGCAGAAGCCAACAATTGGGGGAGGGGAGGGCTCCAATATACCAGCGGGTGCGAGGCAGGTGGATTACCGCATGGAAGAGAGTATAGACTACTTGACTGCTGGAGAGCCACCCCCACTCTCCCTCGCAGGGGACTCCTTCTACGAAAATGGCTCCCAACGCTCCTCGTCTGACATTGACGAGCTGTTGCTGCAGGAGGAACTAGAGGCGAAATGGATACTGAACCTCAGCATGCATTTCCGCGACATGTCCGACCGAGAAAAGTTCTTCATCACGTATGCGGAAGAGCCGAACAAGTGGAGGAGAGTCACAGTGTCCTGTGACTACCGCGAGATCACCCCCGATTCTCTCGAAGCCGATCTAAAGAGCCTTCACTACCAACGAGACAAATGTTCGAGGATATATGAGGCCATCCGCGACTCACTCCCTGATATCCAGTTTTACGACACCGTCACCAATCTCAAGCTCCAAACCGCAGATGGACGTCTCCATGTACATGTTACCGAGGATGTCAATGAAATCATTCCATATCCGCCATTGTCCGCCCTTGACCATCTTGATTGCAAGAAATTTAAGGAGAACGCTGTCAGCTTCGATTCCCATATCTCAGGGTTTGTATATAAGGTTTCTGTGCAGAACAAGGTATATATCAAGAAGGAGATTCCAGGTCCAGATGCTGTCGAGGAGTTTCTCTACGAGATCAATGCCCTGTATAACTTGAGAGACTCAAAGTCGGTCATCAAGTTTGAAGGCATCATTGTTGATGACAAGAGTGGACTCATCAAAGGTCTGCTGATCAGCTACGCGGAACAAGGTGCTCTTGTGGACCTCATCTACGACGACAAGGGCACAGACCGACTGCTATGGGAACGACGTGAGAAGTGGGCACGACAGATTGTGGAAGGTCTGTCAGAAATTCACGAGGCTGGGTTTGTGCAAGGCGACTTCACGCTGTCAAACATCGTTATTGATCACAATGACGATGCCAAGATCATTGACATCAATCGCCGTGGCTGTCCTGTTGGTTGGGAACCGCCTGAGCTTGCGAGGCTCATTGAGAGCGGCCAACGGATATCTATCTACATTGGGGTCAAGTCTGATATCTTCCAGCTCGGTATGGTGCTTTGGGCCCTCGCAAACCAACAAGATGAACCGGAGCGCGAAGAACGCCCAATCGCCCGATCATTCTCAAGGTCAGATACTGTTCCTGCATATTTCCGCGATATTGTGACAGCATGTCTCAGCGACTCTCCACGAGAAAGGCCAGCGGCGAAGGACATGCTAAGGCAATTCCCTGATCCATCGACTGAGCGCACCCGACTCATGACAGAATCACGACAAAGCGTCTCAACCCACCGATCCGACAAGGAATATATCGACCCCGCAACCGCAGTCGATTTAGATGATATCACAAAGCACCGCCAGCGGTCTCGCTCATCCTTTTCTAATGTCAACATGCCATCTACTGAATACATTGGCTCAAGCGGGTCTTACATTCTCCCCAATGCCACCCGTGGCCGCTCTCCTGGCCTCCGCAGTCCGAGCCGTAACCGACGGTCTTCCTGCTCGCCCTACCCCGCTCCTCGGTCAATAATGTCTCTCGATGACAGCGAACTCGAAAACGAACTTGCGAGTCTACCTGCTAGTCGCGAAACCAGATGGGAACAAGTTTATGTCGACGGTGACACCAGGCTTGTGCAGAGAGGTAGTCTTGGCATCGAAGCGCATGATTTCGCGACCCAGGAACCGAAGGATGTCTGTATCACAACGCCGCCAGGAGAACTCGAGAACTCGTTGGTGGGAAGTAAGAAGAGCGACGATACCCCCCTAAGTCTGTCTACAGTTGCGGAATTGCAGCCGCCTCAGTCACAGCCGCTACCAATGAATAATACGAACGAGGGAGGAGCAACGAGTGAAGGGGAGAAATTGGGCCATCATAGACATCCGTCGAGCAAAGCATCGTTCTCCGACCGCGTCCATAACCTAGTTCAATCCGACGACACTAAAATGACGAACACGCTCGCAGATCTGGAAAACGAAATCGCTATGGATGCAAGTGTGGCGAGTAGTCTTGCACCCAGTCGCGTTGGAACGGGATTCTCGATTGAGGGGCTGCCACTTGGGTATGGCTCGCCGCTGCATCAAGACTCTGGGTTCGACGAACCGCAACGCGTGAGCTACGAAGCAGAGCGCATACGACAGAGTTTGGAAAATAAGATGACTGAGCTGAATCCCACGAACGGGGCGGACGAAGGTGGTGGAAGGGTTGAAGGAAGGTTATGGGATGAGAAAGACGGTACGTTGATCGGTGAGGGGGTTCGCGCCAGCGAGCTAGTTATCACACCTGACATTTCGGGTGGAGTGGAGACACAGAGGAATGATGTCGTCGACCTTCAAGAAGAAGAGAGGAGGTTGGAAGAGAAAACGAGCAATACCACGATTCGTCCCCCGAGTATCATGATCCCGGAATTCCATCATGCGGTTCCGAAGGCGGTAGATACAAGTCCGAGGATCAGTGAAGAGCGTTCGACGGGCCAGGATGAGAGAAATCAGGGTCTCAGGGAGCAAGCACAGTGTCACGCAACCCCTCGAAGTGTCTTAAATACAACGACAAGCAAGTGAAGGCATGGGATGAATAAGAGCTAAAGGTGAAGAAGGTTGTGTGGTGCTATTCTTCAACTTTCCAGTCTGGTCTGTCAGTCCGACGGCCTATTATCATTACATCACCCACTATTACAGTTTTTATTACAGTTTTAACTCTTTTAGTTATTCAGAATCAGTTGACGGTCAGTTTTTCATTCTGTTCTGTGTATGTGTTGGGTTGGATTGGGTTGGGTCTTTCTCAGTCAGAAGCATTGTAAGATTTTCTTGGAGACGGGATGTTACAATCGAGGTGCGAGCCTCGCATTCACTGTGCGCGTGTGTTCGGTTTGGTTTGGTTTGGGAGGTTTGGATACCAGGATACCATTAACTTACATTAGTCATTCATCTCTTCTTCTGAAGTTTATGGTCTTTCGTTGCTCATCATTCCCTGTTCTCATGCCAAAGCTAGAAGCCGCTGGTTCTGCTTTGCTTCCTCCTTTCTTCCACATCTCCCTACCCCAATCCAGCATCCCTTTGTAGCACAATACTAAAGCATGTTAAAATCCCTATACCCAGTATCCGATCCCAACCGCATTCTCTCTCTTGTCCCTCTACCTCTCCCTCTCTCTCTATTCCTCCCTCTATTCTTCTCCTCACAAAGACCGGGTCGTATACAAATTCACCTCCTAAACCCCAATATATCCCGGTTCCCGCCCTGCGTTCCTCCACTCATCATGTATTTCCCGCTCTCCCTACCCATGTCCTTATTCCCACTTGGAAGGGTGTATATCCCATTTTCATCACCATCATCCCTGTCTTCATGGCTAGCTTCTTTCGTTGCCAGAGATACGAGGGCATTTCCTGCCTTCACTGCCAGTGGTGTTGACAGCGGCATATTACGACCATTTGAATCTAACATGCCTAAGGCAATATCACCTTCACCATTACCGCCGCCATGATCTCCTAGTCGCGTTGCCCGCGCACGGCGAAGCCGACGCCGGTAAGTAGTGTATGCGATGTAGGTTCCCATACTGCCGAGGATTGTGGGGCCGGCGATTATGATGATGACGAAGAAGGGTGGGGAGACCATTTTTGTGTACGTGTGTGTGCAGGGGGTGCAGGGTGGGTTTGTTGGTGCAGGTTTGCGGATTTGCGGTTGATGTCTGGCGGAGTGGGATTTAGCAAGGGATGCGGATTGTCGGATTGCTCGGGTAGGGGGAGACGAATACCTGGCTGGGGAGCCTGTAGAGAAGGCTTGGTGTGGGTCGAATATGAGGGATAGTTGTAATACCTCTGTAAGTGAGCCTGTGCGCCCACACCAATACTCGTGGCAAAAACCTGAAGTGTTGCATTAGTGAAGCCCTCTCGTTTGTCTCTGCCCTCCACCACCGCCAGTCCCCTTCACCGTCCACCCTATCACTCCCAGACCGCTCCAAAATGAACCAAAACATTATTATTTTCATGCCTTTCTAAAGTACTTAACGTTCGACTGCTTCCGCTCTCGGCATCTGGTCAATTCAGTTGGATAGAGAAGAGAAGATTAGCATGACCCCTGCACTAATATGAAATACCTCCTTGAAGAAGTAACCATTTTCCTACAAAAAGGGCAAGTGTTCGAGCAGGAATTGTTATTTTTAGTCCTCTGGGCGTTGTTTACGATCCTGAGGCTGCGGGGAGTCTGCGAACAACCGTCCTGAAGGTACTCGAACAGCTAGGGGCAAGATTAAATCAGGTACAGCATCTCCAAGGCGTTTAGGGCCTCAGCATAAATCTTTAGATGAATTCATTTTCTCTCACTTTTAATGCATACCGCAACTAGGGAAAATAGATCGTAGAAGACTCTGCTCAAATGACTATGTTGAAAAACATCCACACACTCGCGCCCAAAATTAGCGTCACAGCACAGCTCTTCTCAAAGGGTGAGGCCCCGTAAACACAAGCTAGGTTGTCCTGGCTCAAGTAAGGCTGCTCGGGAGTGTACGCAAGAAGGAAAGGTGTCTGACGAAGGACTAGCTCCAATATAGGGCTAAGAGAACGTTAATTGGACCCGAAAATTTTAAACTGGAACTTTTCTTTGGAGAGAAAATAGTAGCATTGAGGTCGAGAAAATATATCAAGAGGCTGAATGATGTGCAAGATCTTCGGGAATGCTGCATAAAAAAGAAACCGTCTCAAACAAACAGGGGCGGTTTAGGAGAGAGACATCATCTTATTAATCTTCTACCTTCTTCTAGCTAAACCTTTAATACATAACTTATACCCTAATTATTATGTAGTAACATGCTGTAGAAGTGAAGGCTGCTGTGCCACCAGAAGTGTGGCTTGATATGGCCCATGCGCCGATCCCAACATTAGTCTCTATTCCGCATCATCGGAACAGTGTGCGTCACCAACCAACCTCAAAGCAGCCTCCCACTGTCATCCTCATCATCCACGTCTCCTCCTCCATGGCAAACTATTCTCCACTCGAAGGTTACTCATAATGCCGCCTTTCCTACGTCGAAAACGTCTGCGTTCTACCTCCCCGACCGCTGTACCTTACCCAAAACGCGCCGCTCGCAATCCCCCGCGGCGCCCGAAAGAATCTGTTTTCCAGTCCCTGGACGCAGCACCGAAGCTATCAAGAACTTTGTCACAGACGCAGGCACTTCTAAGAGGCAATGACGATAGTAGCGAGCTTAGCGACCCGGAAAGCAGCGAAGAGGAGTTTGAGGATGTCGTGATAGATAGTACAAAGGCATCAGAATTTCATAGAAAAGGAAAACAGCAAGCAAAAGATGCTAATTCCGACAATGAGACCGAGGATGAGTGGGAGGATGCCTTGAGAGTTCATCACCATACCCGCCTCGAAAATGAGCCCGTCCCGGAAGTCTCCGGCGATCTTGAGCTCACTCTGAATCCCGCCTCGGCGCCTGTAGCCTTCTCTTCGACAGCAAACGGCAAGAAGGGTCCCTCAAAAATTGAGCGCCAAGTACGAGCAGTCACACATTGCATCCACGTTCAGTTTCTTATGTTTCACAACCTAATACGCAACTCGTGGGTCCAAGATCCATGGACGCAGAAGATACTTGTGGAAAATATGACTTCGGGATGCTGGAGAGAGATCAATCTATATTGGAGGGATGTAGGGATAACAGATGGCCCAAAGCGAATTGTGCAGGTTTCTTGGACCAAGAAGAAGGCTGGTGTTGATACAAACAATAGAAAGTGGGTGGACGGTGGGAAGGATGGTGTCCAGGTGTATACAAATACAGAGGCAAAGAACAACTCTTCAAAGGGAAAGGGCAAGGAAACAAGAATTCGTGACTGGGGCGCCACATCCGATCGAATTGAGCCGAACGCGCCAAATCTATCGGCAGGCGACCCACTCCTTCGACTTCTCAAATATCTTTCGGCGTATTGGAAATCCAAATTCAAGATCACTGCACCCTCGTTACGAAAGCGTGGATACCTCTCTCCCTCCACCCTTAAAGCAGAGATCGCGGCCTGGGGCGAAGATGCTTCCGACGCCGACACCTTTGGCGAGCGCATCGAGAACCTGGAAGCATTCCGTGACAAGGCTCGGAAGTGTGAAGGCAGCAGAGATGTCGGAGAGCAACTATTTACAGCTCTTCTGCGTGGTCTTGGCATCGAGGCTCGGATGGTAACGAGCCTTCAGCCTGTCGGCTTCGGATTCAGTCAAAGCGAGGAGGGCATGCCCAAAGACTTGGAGAAACTAAAAGTTAAAACAAAAGCGAAAGATTCCCAACCAGCCTCTTCTAAATCACGAGGGAAGAACGAGATGATCGGCTCGCACTACTCACCCATCGACCTCGAAAGCAGCGATCTCAGTAGCGTAATATCTATTTCTTCCGACTCCGATCTCGAACCCAAGGCTCTCAAGAAACCTTCCACATCCCGCAAATATAGCGATAGCCTGCGCCATGATCTGCGCTATCCAACATACTGGACAGAAGCCATCTCCCACCTCACCCACACCCCAATCGCCGTATCTCCCCTCCCACGCGCTCTGACGAGACTGCCCGCCATCGCAACACCATCACAGCCTGATGCACTCTTAAACTTCTACTCTCGCGGAACCGCGTCCGACCGAGTAAAAGCTGACAAAATTAAACAAGTCTTCGCGTATCTAATCGCCTTCTCCTCCGATGGCACCGCAAAAGAGGTGACAACGCGCTACCTCCCCAAACGCCAATGGCCTGGCAAAACTAAAGGCTTCCGTATGCCCGTCGAACAAATCCCCATCCGCGACAAACGGGGAAAGGTTCGGAAGTGGGAAGAATGGGACTGGTTCAAATCTGTGCTCCGGCCCTACGCTCGCGATATCGCGCATCGGCAACCCTGGGATGAGGTTGAAGACGAGGGCGATCTTGTCCCCGCTGCACCAGCCAAGCCAAAAGATATGGATGAGGAAGGCGGAAGGGAGACGCTTCAGGGGTACAAGAACTCTGCGGAGTATGTGCTAGAGAGACATATGAAGCGAGAGGAAGCACTAAAGCCTGGCGCGAAGGTTATCCGCCATTTCGCGATAGGGAAGGGGGAGAAAGAAAAGAAAGAGCCTGTGTACTTACGTAAGGACGTCGTGCTGTGTAAGACCGTGGAGTCTTGGCATAAAGAAGGACGAGCGGTTAAGGAAGGCGAACAACCACTCAAGTATGTGCCGATGCGTGCTGTCACTATTACAAGGAAACGCGAGATTGAGGAGCGCGAGCGGGAAGAAGGCGGAAAGGTTAAACAAGGCTTGTATTCCGAAGCGCAAACTGATTGGATCATCCCCGACCCCATCGTTGATGGAAAGATCCCTAGAAACTCATTCGGAAACATTGATGTTTACGTCCCGACCATGATACCTCAAGGCGCAGTCCACATTCCGCTCAAAGGTACGGCGCGAATATGCAAGAAACTTGGAGTCGACTTTGCCGAGGCTTGTACGGGTTTCGAGTTTGGGAAACAGCGCGCTGTCCCCGTTATCCGCGGTGTGGTAGTTGCAGAGGAGAACATGGATTTAGTGGTTGATGCGTGGGAGGCCGACGAGATAGAGAAGGCGAAGAAGGAATTGGAGAAGAGAGAGAAGCTGGTGTTAGGGTTGTGGAAGAAATTCTTCACTGGTTTGAGGATTGTGGAGAGGATGAAATCGGAGTATGGGGATGATGTTGAGTTGCCAGATAAGGATCCTGTGGGTACTACTGCCGCATCGAAGAAGTCGCACCAGGACAAGTTCCAGAATCTTGAGGGGTTTGAAGGCGGGTTCCTGCGCGACGAACCTGCTCGTGAGAGTCAAATGGGTGGATTCGAGCGAGAACACACCGAGAATCCTGACCGGGCAAGCCAGGAGCAAGAGCGCGATAACATAGCAGTCAGCTTCATCCCCTCGAGCCAGGAAGACCATGTCGTTCTCAATGGAGAGCTTACTATCGACCACGGCGACCATGAACATATTGAACGGACTAAAATGGCCACCAATAATGCATACCAAACGCCAATCTCTCTCCACTCGGTGCTCCAGAAGCCCGCTGACGCCGACCATGAGGGCGGTGAAGGCGACGTGAAGGTGAAGAGTCATTATTTTGTACAAGGAAGTGATGAGGAGACAGATTTGAGCCTAAAGAAGCCTGCCGTAAGAGGAACTGGGAGGAGACAGGGACGGGGAAGGGGACGGGGACGAGGACGAGGGCGAGGCAAGGGGAACATGAGAGGCTGATGAACTAGGCACTAGAAATGTATGTATAAGGAAGTGATGAATGATGAAAACTTTTGAATGAGGTTGAGACTCGTTGGTGACCGGTGAAGGGTACACAGCTTCGAACGAAGCGTAGTACTGTACAATTGGGCGATTTTGAGGCCTGTACGGGTGAGATTCTATCTACGTTCGTACGATAGGGAGGAGAGGTAGGTGTTACAACTCACGTGATCTGTATAAGTAGTATAATTTAATTAAAGTACGCTGTACTCTAGTTAAAACAACTAAGATTATAAGCCTCTAGAGACGCAAGATTTAACTATAAAATAACTAATTCTTCTTAGTAACAAGAGCAGAGAGATCTACTTATAACTCTAACAGCAGAGCTAGAGGCAGATTCCCTTGCCCTACTCCTCTAGGGACATTATATCCGCGGTATAAGCCTACACCTTTAATAGTGTACAACTGCCTTGCAATGTAGTCTTATTCTTTTCTTAGTAACTTAATTACGCTAAGGGCAACGCCTGTTTTAAGTCTAATAGCTATGTATTATTCTAGTTAATTATAAACTTAACGCTAGTGTTATAATTGTAGTTCTCTAGGAACTGCTGCGATTAATCTTTAGCCACAAACAGTGTAATATTGCGAGACAGGGCAGAGGACGCAGTGGAGAGGGCATTTAACTTCTACAGCTTATAAGGCTAACAGCAGAGAGATGTAAGCATCCTTGCAAAACTTTTACCTAATTAGAGCCTTAGAAGCCTACCTAAACGCTCCCTGCAAGCCTCCTGCTTACTAGAGCCCTCCTACTCCTCTAGAATCCCTATACAAACTTTCTAAAAGGGTAATACAATCTGTACTACGTACTGTACTTAGGGCATTATTAAACGTACAGTGCGGCTCACAGACTCGGTACGTTCGTGCTGAACACGTGACCGTTACTGTCACGATTGTGCACGAGTAAGGTTATAGAGCTTCACGGAGGTCTAGTTTAATTACTACGTGAGGTATCATGGTAGGTATAAGACGTTGTGTGAGGAACAG
>NW_022985206.1:450098-504190 GCF_010093535.1 Lindgomyces ingoldianus
TAGCAGGTTTAGCTGTCTAGGTAGATAGTTAGATTTAGAGGCTACTTAGCGCAGTAATAATACATGGAACACAGGGTGTATCTTTATGCTGTTAGGTAGGATTAATTAGTAAGCATGCAATAAGACTATATAGGCTACTATAAAAGGGCTAAAGTTCTTTTAATTAAGTTTCTTTAATTATTAGTTTATTTAGATATTTCTAGCGTCTAGCTAGACCTTCTTGCTAGCTGCATACATAAGGGCAGGAGTTTAAAATTAGTTTATGTACTCTTATTAAAAAGCTTAAGCCTATATAAGCTTTTTATAAATGTATTTAGATATATTTTAGATCTTATTAATAAGTCTGTTTACATTTATTACTTATATAGATTAATAAGTTAGTTAGGGGGTATTTATAAGTAGTTTAAATTTTATTTAGAAGTAGTATCTATAGTTTACTAAGAATAGAGATACTTATGTTAATTTAGATGTTATGTTATTAGCTTTAAACTATGCTATAGCTAACTATTTTACCTAGTTATCCTACTAGTAGTTTGTGTACGCTTATAAGACTTATTCTATTATAGTGTTTACATTCTTAGTCTAGCTGTTAGTCTCTAGGTAAAAAGCTGTAGATAAATAGGGGATAATTTAAAGCTATTTACAGAGTTTATCCTAGAAGGCTAAGACAAACTGCGTACCTCTATCTAATATAATTATGTTAGGCAGGCTATAGTAAACCTATATGTATTAGTAGAATAACTAGGCTATATTAGGGGCAGTTATAAAGGAACATAGTATTAAGTGTTAATACTTAGTTAAGTAATTAACAACTACTATAATATTTATATACCCTTTAAATAGGGGTAGGTCTATAATAAAATTAATTAATATGTCTTTTTAAGCTTATTTAGAAATTAGGAGTAGTTTAAGCAGGCTATTATATCTTTCTTAAAAGGCCTTTACTTTACAGCAAGTATAGCAACATAATACGTATTAGCGTACAGTATAGAACATGCAGGGCTAGTAGTACTCTCTCTGTAGTAGGTTAAAAGTCTTTCCTCTGCCTAGGTGTCCTTTAACAGGCAAGTTGTGTATAATTTAGAGTAGTTTAATTCTTAGTTTATTAAAATTAGGGATTATAAGTTAGTTACAGTAATATAGCTTACTATTTTAGTTTTTATAGTTAGCTAGTGTTACCTTTTTTAACTAACTAGCACTGTTTTAGAGCAGGTCTAAGGTTTCTTAGATAAATTTATTATTTAAATACTTATTAGTAATAATTTAATTAATTATCTAATTTATTTTGTTTAAGTTAAGGTCTAAAAATAGCTTAGGTTAAAGTAAAGTTTAGTATTAAGCCTTTTACACTTCTTCTTAAGCAGGGATGTTTTAGAATTACCTTATAAGAGCATCTAGTTTCCCTCTATTTTAACTAGAATAATAAGTAATCTTAAAATTAAAATAAGACAAGTATTTAGACTAATAAGCTTATTAGTAGCTAAGTTATTTTATAGTTACAAAGTACTGCAAGTTCTTATAGTTAGATAGAACCTATATTAGATGCGCTGCACTTTCTAGTTTAGGTTGCTATTATTTAAAGTAGTGTACTATAGTAAGTAATTCTTTATTATAGATCTTATAATTACCTTCTATAGAACTTATTCTTTTTAAAAAGTATGTAATAGGCCTAATAGTCCTGTCTAGCTTAGTCTAGGAAAGAACTTCTACTACTACGTAGTCTAAGGCATTAGCTTCTATAAGTATTAGTAGTTTAAAGTTAAAGTAGTAAAGTATTAAGGCTTTAGTAAAGGCTTTCTTTAGCTAGTTAAAAGACTATTAGTAATTTAAGTTAAAGTTAAATTAAACCTTTTTTTTAGTAAGTGTAATTATAGGGCTTACTAGCTATAAGAAGTTGTTAATAAATTATTAGTAAAAGTTAGTAAATTTTATAAAGGCTTAAACATCTTTTACATTTTTTAGGTATTACTAATCTAGCATAGTCTAAACCTTAATAAGGTCTATTTAAATGCTATCTATAAAGATTACATATCTTAAATATATAACCTTTAATTAGTAGAACTTGCATTTGTCTATATTAAGTTATAGACCTGCTTCTTTTATAGCCTTTAGCACTAGGCGTACATGCTATTTATGCTCTAAAAGGCTATTACTGTAGATTAGAATATTATTAATATACATAGTGCAGAACACGTCTAGGTAGGGTTAGAGTAAGTTGTTTATAAAATGTTAAAAAGTACTAGGCATGTTAGCTAAGCTAAAGGGCATTACTAAGTACTTAAATAGTCTATATTAGGTTTAAAACACTATTAGCTACTTATTACCCTTTACTATTCTTAGCTTATTAAAAGTAGTAATAATATTTAACTTTATAAAATACTTTACTTTACTTAGTTAGCTTAGAGTTTCCTGTAAAAAAGAAATTAAGTATTAGTTTTTAATAGTAATAGTGTTTAGTTTTTAGTAGTTAATATAGAATTAAAGCCTACTTCTAAGTTTCTTTATAAATAGTATAAGTAACGCTACTAGTAAGAAGCTAGCTTAAATAAACCTTTTTTTTAGGTTCTTATTAAGGTATTTTTAAAGCACTTTTAATTTGTTTAGTAACATCTTATATAGTAGCCTATAACTAGGTTATTTACTAGGCTTAAGAGTTATTTAGTAATTATATAGATGTTATATTAGAAGCTTATTAGACTTATCTTAGAAAAAGACATATAATAAGTTATAGTAGTCTTAAGAGACTATTATCTTTAAGTTAGTGTGTTTTTAGAGAGCTAAAGCTTAGTCTATATTAGAAATTATAACTGCGTAGATTTTATAATCTAGTTATTAAGCTAGAGTTATAAATAGAGTAGGTTCTATGTAGCAGATGTTTATCTGCTGTTTAAGTCCTAGTTTATGTTTAAATTAGGTAAGTAAAAGTTTTTTAAAAGCTTTCTTTTCTTTAAGTTTAAGTAGTTATTAAATTATTTTATATAGCCTATTTTAGTAAAAGGCCTAGCTTATTAGCCTTACTTAGGTAGTTCTTTTCTAGGTTATTAAAGAGTAGGTCTAGAGACCTTTTATATTAAGTGCTATTTAAGTGTTGTTTAGGTGTAAGTGTAAGCATATATTTTAGCATTAAAAAAAGTTAAAGTTTAGAACTTACTTTTAGTAATTAAAGGCAACCTTATGCTAATACAGCTATAGTTATCCTAGAATTAGGTTATAATATCTTATGTTTATTACATAGAGCTTAATCTGCTCCTTATAGTGTTAGTAGGTAATTATAATAGTTATAGTATAAAAAATAAAACCTTTTTTAAGTTATTTTCTATTAAATTTAGTTAAGTAAATTATTTAGGTAAGCAGTGTTAATTAAAGATTTAGTTTACACGCTAGTTCTTTATTAATGTAACCTATACTATTTACTTCTAAGTTAATAAGAGCCTATATTAAGGCTAATATAGTTTTTTATTATAAATATATAAGAATATTAACTTAGTACTTTTAGTTATTAGTAGAAGACTTAGCTTATAAGTTAGTAAAGATCTAGTGTTAAATTAGTCTTAAAAGGTAACTTAGCCCTAAGACAAGCCTTTTTGCAGGCTTCTACTACTATAGCTGCAGCTACATTAAGAGTAGCAAGAAAGATTAGGGCTTAAATATAAGTTAAAGCCTTTATAAAAATAAAATTAAAATAGTAAAAATCTTTAATAAGTGCTAGTAGCGCTACTTGCGTAGACTTAAAAAAAGGAAATAAAGTAGTTTTAGAAAATATAACTATGCTTACTATACTTAAAGTATTAACTTTTTTTTTTATAATCTTTACACTTTTTAAAACTAACTAAAGCATAATTTAAATTAATTTTTATTATGTTAAGGTCCTTATTTATAACTGCGCTAGTTTAGGGGCGTATTAAGGCTTGTACAGAGAGGAACCTTATGTTATTATTGTAGGTAGCAATTAGGTTTGCATACGTGTTAAGGTTGTTTAAGAGGGGTTCTTCTACTATAGCGCGTTACAGTTTAGTTAAGAGAGAGTTATATAGGGCTATAATTAGACTTATTTTATTTAGGCCTATATTAGATGTAAGTTAGTAGAACTTAGTAAAGTGTAAAGTAAAGCTTTTTTTTTTTTATTATAAAGTGTTTAGGTAACTTAAGGCTGTTAACTTTTTATTTAGGTCTTTATAAGTTACTTATAGAAACACTATAATTTAATTTAAGTTAATAATATTTTTATTTATTAGTAAGTTAATTAAGGCTGTTATGTTATAGTTAAGTTAAAAGTAGGCATATAGTAACTAAAAGCATTTAAAAAGGAATTAGTCTATGTTTCTTTTAAGTTTATATTAAAGCTTATATAAAAAAAAAAGTAAGTCTTTCTATTTTTTATTAAATAGTAAAGGATTAAAGAGTTAGTTAGATTTTATTACTAAGTTAAAAAAGTTATAAGTTATAAGTAGTGTTAGGTAAAAAAAAGTTAAGCTATCTCTAGACTTTTAGGTAAGCTTTAAGGCTAGTAAGTTCTTAGTTCCTACTACTATAACAAAAGTTAAGGTAGAAATAAACTGCTTAATAATGTAAAGCTGTTTTTTAAAGTTCTTTTAAAAAGCTTTAAAGCTTATAACATAGTAGCTTTTCTATAAAGTAAGCGCTTTTTAGAAAGCTTTTTAGCTTACTTTAATAGCTTAAAGTTATGTAAGTACTAAGCTTATTAAATTAAATTTAAAGGCTATTCTTAGCTAGAGTTTTAACATAACATAATGTTATAATTATGCATAAGTAAGGTTATAGAGCTTTATAAAGGTCTAGTTTAATTACTATATAAAGTATTATAGTAAGTATAAGATGTTATGTAAGAAATAAAAAAGTTTAAAAGAAAATTAGTAATTAAATACTTAGCTTAGAAGTCTAAGCGCTTTAAGTATAAATTAAGCCTATTCTAGGTTTAGTTAGTGTTAAGGCAGTTTATGTTTAAGTTTATGTCTGTGTTGTGTTGTGTTTGTGTCAGACATGCACTAATAATACTCTAGTACGCGTCTAATACGGTTATGTCTGGGATCCGGGGAGGATACCGTGACAGTTACGGTTCACTTTGTACGGACCGTAGTACAGCCCGTTGGAAGCCCTGGAAGGGTAGCGTGGCTGTGCTAAGTAGAAGAGGACATTTGGGGAATATCCAGCCTTGTGTAATGGACACCGATCGAGGACATCTTTTCCAGCAACAACTGCGGAAATCTAAAAGCAAGTGGACCTATTCCTCAGGAACGGGGATCTTCTTGCGTCCAATGAAAACGATGATATATCTTACCAGGCGAGCGTACTCTCCGTGCAGATATTCATTATGTCAAAGACGATTGCAGGATTGCACCTTAATGGTTTCGCTAACTCATTATTTAGGATTGTACAGTAAACATCCGTTGTTCAGACCTTCCATATCTTGGAGCAAGACTGAAATGCCGCCCAAGTTCCACTTTCTTTCTAGCAGCACTTTAGAGAGGCTGAAGCTGTTCTAAAAGGGATGCGCGAGAACTCAAGGAGCCGGAAGTGGGGACGATCGCATCAATCCCAGCCGGGCAATAACTTTAACGTGACTCACCAGCTGATGCACGGCCCCACCTAATGCACGATTTCGCAAAAATTTGAAAAATCTTCAACACCACATATCTCGACCAATATGGGCGATATCGAAGCTGCAATTGCAGCAATAGAATCGCTGGATATAGGAGAAAAACCTAATTACACTAAAATTGCTTCTTAGTTTAGTGCTAGTTGTTTAACTTTATCAAAACGCTACTATAGCGTAACCCACTTAATTAAAGCAAAGCAAGAAAAAGGCTGCTTTCTTAATAATAGGCAAGAATCTAAGCTTAAAGAGTATATTAATAAGCTTTCCTTAAGAGGACTGCCTTCTTTAAGAGAGATAATACGCAATTTTGCGTTAGAAATAGCTAGAAAACCGGTAGGCAAAAATTAGGCTAATTGTTTTATTAGCCAGCACAAAAACAACCTTCTTACATAATAGACCTCTAGGATTAACTCCACACGCAAGAGAGCTAGTTCTGCCTTTAAGTACTTCTTATACTTTAAGCTTCTTTGTTAAAAGCTTAAGAAATACAACATCTAGCCTTGTAATATAGATAAGAAAGGCTTTCTAATTAGAGTTGTTACAAAGATAAAAAGGGTGTTCTTAAGAAGGCTCTATAAGGAGGGAAAACTTAAGGCAATACTCTAGGATGGGAATTGTAAGTGGATTACAACAATTGCTTATATTTACGCAGATAGCAGTTTGCTTACACCTGCGCTTATATACTAAGCAGCCTCTAGTAATATACAAGACTTGTGGCTTCAGGATTTTAACCTATTAATCTATAAAACCTTTTTCGCCACATCACCTTCTAGATAGACCAACAATAGTTTAGGCCTATAATAGCTTAAACAGGTCTTTAATTGCGAGACAAAGGCAAAAGTAAGACGCAACTATTAATTACTTATCCTTAACAGCTATAGATCTTATATATCTATAGAGTTTATTAACTTCTGCGACAAGAATAGGATCCTACTTGCTATTTATCTACCTTATTTAACTTATACGCTGCAGCCTCTTAATGTCTGCCTATTTAAGCCCTTAAGTACCGCCTACTGTCACGATTGTGCACGAGTAAGGTTATAGAGCTTCACAGAGGTCTAGTTTAATTACTACGTGAGGTATTATAGTAGGTACAAGACATTATGTAAGGAACAGGAAGGTTTAGAAGGAAATTAGTAATTAAATACTTAGCTTAAAAGTCTAAGCGCTTTAAGTATAAATTAAGCTTATTCTAAGTTTAGTTAGTGTTAAAGTAGTTTATGCTTAAGTTTATGTCTATGTTATGTTGTGTTTATGTTAGACGTGCACTAATAATACTCTAGTACATGTCTAATATAGTTATGTCTAGGATCTAGAGAGGATACTGTAACAGTACCCCCCCTCTTATTAGGAAGAGAATTCTTTACATTAGTAGTTCTAGCATTAGGTTGTTTTTATTAGGGTACAGGTTTAGTTTAGATAGGTATTAAGCATAGAATTAAGTTACTGCAGAGTTTTTTTATAGAGCTTCTGCAGGTTTCTATAACAGTTTGTTATATCTAGTCTATTTTATAAAGTATTTATAAATATGTTTTTTTTTGTTAAACTAGATCTATTTAACATCTTCTATAACATATTCTAGTTTATTATTTATAATAATAGGTTTAAGTAGCAGGTTTAGCTGTCTAGGTAGATAGTTAGATTTAAGAGCTGCTTAGCGCAGTAATAATACGTAGAACACAGGGTGTATCTTTATGCTGTTAGGTAGGATTAATTAGTAAGTGTGTAATAAAACTATATAGGCTACTGTAAAAGGGCTAAAGTTTTTCTAATTAAGTTTTTTTAATTATTAGTTTATTTAGATATTTCTAGCGTCTAGCTAGACCTTCTTACTAGCTGCATACGCAGGGGCGGGGGTTTAAGATTAGTTTACGTACTCTTGTTAAAAAGCTTAAGCCTATGTAAGCTCTTTATAAACATATTTAAATATATTTTAAATTTTGTTAATAAGTCTATTTACATCTATTACTTATATAGATTAATAAGTTAGTTAAAGGGTATTTAAAAGTAGTTTAAATCCTATTTAAGGGTAGTATCTATAGTTTACTAAGAACAGAGATACTTGTGTTAATTTAGATGTTATGTTATTAGCTTTAAACTATGCTGTAGCTAACTATTTTACCTAGTTGTCCTACTAGTAGTTTATGTACACTTGTAGGACTTATTTTATTACAGCGTTTGCGTTCTTAGTCTAGCTGTTAGTCTCTAGGTGAAAAGCTGTAGATAGATAAAGGATAATTTAGAGTAGTTTAATTCTTAGTTTATTAGAATTAGGGATTACAAGTTAGTTATAGTAATATAGCTTGCTATTTTAGTTTTTGTAGTTAGCTAGTGTTACCTTCTTTAACTAACTAGCGCTGTTTTAGAGCAGGTCTAAGGTTTCTTAAATAAATTTATTATTTAAATACTTATTAGTAATAATCTAATTAATTATCTAATCTATTTTGTTTAAGTTAAGGTCTAAAAATAGCTTAGGTTAGAGTAGAGTTTAGTGTTAAGCCTTTTACACTTCTTTTTAAGTAGGGATGTTTTAGAATTGCTTTATAAGGGCATTTAGTTTCCTTCTGTCTTAACTAGGACAATAAGTAATCTTAAAATTAAAATAAGATAGGTATTTAGACTAACAAGCTTATTAGTAGCTAAGTTATTTTATAGTTGCAAAGTACTGTAAGTTCTTATAGTTAAATAGAACCTATATTAGATGCGCTGCACTTTCTAGTTTAAGTTGCTATTATTTAAAGCAGCATACTATAGTAAGTAATTCTTTGTTATAGATTTTATAATTACCTTCTACAGAACTTATTCTTTTTAAAAAATATGTAATAGGCTTAATAGTCCTATCTAGCTTAGTCTAGAAGAGAACTTCTGCTACTATGTAGTCTAAGGCATTAGCTTCTACAAGTATTAGTAGTTTAAAGTTAAAGTAGTAGAGTATTAAGGCTTTAGTAAAGGCTTTCTTTAGCTAGTTAAAGAACTATTAGTAATTTAAGTTAAAGTTAAATTAAATTTCTTTCTTAGTAAGTGTAATTATAGGGCTTACTTACTGCAAGAAGTTGTTAATAAATTATTAGTAAAAGTTAGTAAATTTTATAAAGGCTTAAATGTCTTTTATGTCCTTTAAGTATTACTAATCTAGCATAGTCTAAACCTTAACAGGGTCTATTTAGATGCTATTTATAGAGATTACATATCTTAAATACATAACCTTTAATTAGTAGAACTTACATTTATCTATGTTAAGTTATAGACCTGCTTCTTCTATAGCTTTTAGCACTAGGCGTACATGCTGTTTATGCTTTAAAAGGCTATTACTGTAGATTAGAATGTTATTAATATACATAGTGCAGAACACGTCTAGGTAGGGTTAAAGTAAGTTGTTTATAAAATGTTAAAAAGTACTAAGCGCGTTAGCTAAGCTAAAGGGCATTACTAGGTACTTAAATAGTCTATATTAGGTCTAAAACACTATTAGCTACTTATTACCCTTTACTATCCTTAGCTTGTTAAAAGTAGTAATAATATCTAACTTTATAAAATACTTTGCTTTGCTTAGTTAGCTTAGGGTTTTCTATAAAAAAAGAATTAAGTATTAGTTTTTAATAGTAATAGCATTTAGTTCTTAGTAGTTAATATAAAATTAAAGCCTACTCTTAGGTTTCTTTATAAATAGTATAAGTAACACTACTAGTAAGAAGCTAGCTTAAATAAACTTTTTTTTAAGTTCTTATTAAGGTATTTTTAAAGCACTTTTAATTTATTTAGCAACATTTTATATAGTAGCCTATAACTAGGTTGTTTACTAGGCTTAAGAGTTATCTAGTAATTATATAGACATTATATTAAAAGCTTATTAGACTTATTTTAAAAAAAGACATGTAACAAGTTATAGTAGTTTTAAAAGACTATTATTCTTAAGTTAGTGTGTTTTTAGAGAGCTAGAGCTTAGTCTATATTAGAAATTATAACTATGTAGATTTTGTAATCTAGTTATTAAGCTAGGGTTATAAATAGGGCAGGTCTTATATAGCAGATGTCTATCTGCTGTTTAAGTTCTAGTTTATGTTTAAATTAAGTAGGTAAAGATTTTTTAAAAGCTTTCTTTTTTTTAAGTTTAAGTAGTTGTTAAATTATTTTATATAGCTTATTTTAGTAAAAGGCCTAGCTTATTAGCTTTACTTAAGTAGTTTTTTTTTAAGTTATTAAAAAGTAGGTCTAAAAACCTTCTATATTAAGTGCTACTTAGGTGTTGTTTAGGTGTAAGCATAAGTATATATCTTAGCATTAGAAAAAGTTAAAGTTTAAAACTTACTCTTAGTAATTAAAAGTAACTTTATGCTAATATAGCTATAGTTATTCTAGAATTAGGTTATAATATTCTATGTTTATTACATAGAGCTTAATCTGCTTCTTGTAGTGTTAGTAGGTAATTATAATAGTTATAGTATAAAAGATAGAACCTTTTTTAAGTTATTTTTTATTAAATCTAGTTAAGTAAATTATTTAGGTAAGTAGTGTTAATTAAAGATTTAGTTTATATGCTAGTTTTTTATTAATGTAACTTATGCTATTTACTTCTAAGTTAATAAGAGCTTATATTAAAGCTAATATAGTTCTTTATTATAAATATATAGAAATATTAACTTAGTACTTCTAGTTATTAGTAGAGGACTTAGCCTATAGGTTAGCAAAGATCTAGTGTTAAATTAGTCCTAGGGGGCAACTTAGCCCTAGGACAAGCCTTTTTGCAGGCTCCTACTACTATAGCTGCAGCTACATTAAGAGTAGCAAAGAGAATTAGAGCTTAAATATAAGTTAAAGCCCTTATAAAAATAAGATTAAAATAGTAAGAATTTTTAATAAGTGCTAGCAGCGCTACTTATGTAGACTTAAAGAAAAGAAATAAAGTAGTTTTAAAAAATATAACTATGCTTACTACACTTAAAGTATTAACTTTTTTTTTTATAATTTTTATGCTTTTTAGAACTAACTAGAGCATAATTTAAATTAATTTTTATTATGTTAAAGTCCTTATTTGCAACTGCGCTAGTTTAGGGGTGTATTAGAGCTAGTACAGGGAGGAACTTTATGTTATTATTATAGGTAGTAATTAGGTTTACATACGTGTTAAGGTTGTTTAGAAGGGGTTCTTCTACTATAGCGCGTTGCAGTTTAGTTAAAAGAGAGTTATATAAGGCTATAATTAGACCTATCTTATTTAGGCCTATATTAGATGTAAGTTAGTAGAACTTAGTAAAGTATAAAGTAAAGCTTTTTTTTTTATTATAAGGTGTTTAGGCAACTTAAGGCTGTTAACTTTTTATTTAGGTCTTTATAAGTTACTTATAAAAATGCTATAAATTAATCTAAGTTAATAATATCCTTATTTATTAGTAAGTTAATTAAGGCTGTTATATTATAGTTAAGTTAAAAGTAAGTGTATAGTAACTAAAAGTGTTTAAAGAGAAATTAGTCTACATTTCCTTTAAGTTTATATTAGAGCTTATATAAGAAAAAAAGTAGGTCTTTCTATTTTCTGTTAAACAGTAGGGGATTAGAGAGTTAGTTAGATTTTATTACTAAGTTAAAAAGGTTACAGGTTGTAAGTAGTATTAGGTAGAAAGAAGTTAAGCTATCTCTAGACTTCTAAGTAAGCTTTAAGGCTAGTAAGTTCTTAGTTCCTACTACTATAATAAAAGTTAAGGCAAAAATAAACTACTTAATAACATAAAGCTATTTTTTAAAGTCCTTTTAAAAAGCTTTAAAGCTTACAACATAGTAGCTTTTTTATAAAGTAAGCGCTTTTTAAAAAGCTTTTTAGCTTACTTTAATAGCTTAAAGTTATATAAGTACTAAGCTTATTAAATTAGATTTAGAGGCTATTCTTAGCTAAAGTTTTAACATAATGTAATGTTATAATTATGCATAAGTAAGGTTATAGAGCTTTACAGAGGTCTAGTTTAATTACTACATAAGGTATTATAGTAGGTACAAGACATTATATAAAAAATAGGAAAGTTTAAGAGAAAATTAGTAATTAAATACTTAGCTTAGAAGTCTAAGCGCTTTAAGTATAAATTAAGCCTGTTCTAAGTTTAGTTAGTGTTAAGGCAGTTTATGCTTAAGTTTATGTCTATGTTATGTTGTGTTTATGTTAGACGTGCACTAATAATACTCTAGTACGCGTCTAATACAGTTATGTCTGGGATCTGGGGAGGATACCGTGACACCTACACAGCAGAACTCACAGATTTTATAAATAGATGCTAGGGTCTCTTGTCTATTACAAAAAGAGACTTCTTTAGGATGTTCTATAAGGTCTAGGATTAAGCATTTGTTAGTAAAACAATCCTTAAGGCATTTGCAACAACTAGATTATCACCTTTTAATCTAAAGGCTATTCTTAATTGCTTTGCCATTAAGACAGATAAGTGTAACGGCGCAGGCAAGACAATGGGTCCGAATGCGGTATGAATCCACTCAGAGGCATATGGGAGTGCGTGGGGACTCAGAGACCTGGGAATACCAATGACACCTATAGGCCTTGTACGTAGGATATCAGAAAACTACTAAGCTAGCTACAGGGCAAGGTGCAACTAAATACATAAAGGAATAGGGGTAACAGCAGGGGGCTAGGCAGAGTCAAGTCAGGGTCAAACTAGGGTTGGAGCCGATACAGAGACCCTTTGGATAGGATCTAAGCAACCTAAGATGGAACAATTTGTAGAATTGTTACACTACTCCCCCTCTCTATAGGCTAATAGTCTCTATCTGCAGTGTGTAAAAAATATTTAAAACTAATTTAAAACTAATTTAGATAGAATATAATAAGTATAACTATCTTAACTAAAATTTTTTGTTACTAAGAAATAGACTAAAAACCTAATACTAATATAATACCTTTATTATAATGTTTTTATTTAGTAGTAACTAGCAGTGTAGTTGTTGTTAATATAGCAAATTTGTTATTTATAGTAATAAGTGTTTGCTTGCCTTACTTATATAGTTTAGTTAATATTGTTAGTTTCTTCTTTAGCTATTATTTAAATCTCTACTTTATAAGTATTATTATGCACCTAACATCTTATAGCTTAGTCTACTAACTAATTATAGCATTAAAGAAAATTACTATGCTGCTCTGCCCCCCTCCTAGAGCCTCTTTAGAGGCGTTTTAAGTTATCTACTTTTAGGCTGCCTACGCCCTTACTTACAGCCTTTAGGTTAAGTTTTCCTATTAGTCCTTTAAATTAAAAAAATGTAAATATTACACTTTACATAATAAAAAATGTAATCTTATACAAATATAATCTAATACTGCTAGGTTATAAGTTACTAATGCGCGCGTAGGTCCTCTTATATTGCAAGAAGGAGTTTCTAGTCCTATAAGGCTATCTTAAGCTGTAGGCAGCAGCCTAAAACACAAAAAGTAAAAAAAATAAAAAAAAAGGCCTTTAAAGCTATTTTAAAGTCTGCTTAGAACCTAGCGCAGGTAGTGTAGGTTATAAAGAGTTAGAAAGCTAAGCTTCCTACAGCTAGTGTTTAAGTAGCCTTATTCTACTAGAATACTAAGCTGCTCTAATAAGTTTTAGCCCTAAAGGCTTTAGTGTCTAACCTTTAGGCAGACATTACAGCGCTTTTAGGTAGCTAAAAATAAAGCAGAGGGGGTTTAGAAAGAGTCTAGAGGAGAGGGAGAAGAGAAGAGAGAAGAGGAAAAAGAGTAGAGAAAGAA
Organism: Lindgomyces ingoldianus; assembly: GCF_010093535.1. Lineage (NCBI taxonomy): Eukaryota > Fungi > Ascomycota > Dothideomycetes > Pleosporales > Lindgomycetaceae > Lindgomyces > Lindgomyces ingoldianus. Next base: position 463,442 of record NW_022985206.1, read on the forward strand.
GAAAAGAAAAGTCTAGAGGTGTCTAACAGCTTACTATTAAACCTCCTAAGCAACATGTCTATAAAGTTGTAATAATATTATATAAAAATATAATCTAACTTCTTACTTTTATACTTTATTATTTGCTAAGTAATCTATGCCTTTTACACTAGCTTTAAAAGCCTTAATCTACTTATATAAAGCCTTTAAAGGTCCTAGCTAATTTAGATGCTTATTATAAAAAGCCTTTAGTTTATAGAGAGACTTTATAAAATTTAAAGCCTTATACTAGACTAGATTAGAGTTATGTCCTACTTATTTTACTTAGTACTTAAGCATTTTCTAGTAGAGCTGTCACGATTGTGCACGAGTAAGGTTATAGAGCTTCACAGAGGTCTAGTTTAATTACTACGTGAGGTATTATAGTAGGTATAAGATGTTGTGTAAGGAACAGAAAAGTTTAGAAGAAAATTAGTAATTAAATACTTAGCTTAAAAGTCTAAGCGCTTTAGGTATAAATTAAGCCTATTTTAGGTTTAGTTAGTGTTAAGGCAGTTTATACTTAAGTTTATGTCTATGTTATGTTATGTTTATATTAGACGTGCACTAATAATACTCTAGTACACGTCTAATACAGTTATGTCTAGGATCTAGAGAGGATACTGTGACAGTACCCCCCCCCTTATTAAGAAGGGAATTCTTTACATTAGTAGTTCTAGCATTAGGTTGTCTTTATTAAGGTATAAGTTTAGTTTAGATAGGTATTAGGCATAAAATTAGGTTACTGTAGAGTTCTTTTATAAGGCTTCTGCAGGTTCCTATAACAGTTTATTGTATCTAGTCTATTTTATAAAGTATTTATAAATATGTTTCTTTTTATTAAACTAAATTTATTTAACATCTTTTATAACATATTCTAGTTTGTTGTTTATAATAATAGGTTTAAGTAGCAGGTTTAGCTGTCTAGGTAGATAGTTAGATTTAGAGGCTACTTAGCGCAGCAACAATACATAGAACACAGGGTGTATCTTTATGCTGTTAGGTAGGATTAATTATTAAGCATGCAATAAGACTATATAGGCTACTATAAAAAGGCTAAGGTTTTTCTAATTAAGTTTTTTTAATTATTAGTTTGTTTAGATATTTCTAGCGTCTAGCTAGACCTTCTTGCTAGCTGCATACACAAGGGCAGAAGTTTAGAATTAGTTTACATACTCTTGTTAAAAAGCTTAAGCCTATGTAAGCTTTTTATAAACATATTTAGATATATTTTAGATCTTGTTAATAAGTCTATTTATGTCTATTACTTATATAAATTAATAAGTTAGTTAGAAGGTATTTAAAAGTAGTTTAAATCCTATTTAGAGGTAGTATCTATAGTTTGCTAAAAATAAGAATACTTGCATTAATTTAAATGTTATGTTATTAGCTTTAAACTATGCTATAGCTAACTATTTTACTTAGTTGTTTTACTAGTAGTTTATGTACACTTATAGGACTTATTTTATTATAGTGTTTATGTTCTTAGTCTAGCTGTTAGTCTCTAGGTAAAAAGCTGTAGATAAATAGAAGACAATTTAAAGCTATTTATAAAGTTTGTTCTAGAAGGCTAAGACAAACTATGTACCTCTATCTAATATAATTATGTTAGGCAGGCTATAGTAAACTTATATGTATTAGTAGAATAACTAGGCTATATTAGAGGTAGTTATAGAGAAACATAGTATTAAGTGTTAATACTTAGTTAAGTAATTAATAACTACTATAATATTTATATACCTTTTAGATAAAAGTAGGTCTATAATAAAATTAATTAATATGTCTTTCTAAGCTTATTTAGAAATTAGAAGTAGTTTAAGTAGGCTATTATACCTTTCTTAAAAGGCCTTTACTTTACAGTAAGTATAGCAACATAATACGTATTAGCGTACAGTATAGAACATGCAGGGCTAGTAGTACTCTCTCTATAGTAGGTTAAGAGTCTTTCCTCTGCCTAGGTGTCTTTTAATAGGCAAGTTGTGTATAATTTAAAGTAGTTTAATTCTTAGTTTATTAGAATTAGAGATTATAAGTTAGTTATAGTAATATAGCTTACTATTTTAGTTTTTATAGTTAGCTAGTGTTACTTTTTTTAACTAACTAGCGCTGTTTTAGAGTAAGTCTAAAGTTTTTTAAATAAATTTATTATTTAAATACTTATTAGTAATAATTTAATTAATTATCTAATCTATTTTATTTAAGTTAAGGTCTAAAAATAGCTTAGGTTAAAGTAGAGTTTAGTGTTAAGCCTTTTACACTTCTTTCTAAGCAAAGACGTCTTAGGATTGCCTTATAAAGGCATCTAGTTTCCTTCTATTTTAACTAAGATAATAAGTAATCTTAAAATTAAAACAAAATAGGTATTTAAACTAATAGGCTTATTAGTAGCTAAGTTGTTTTATAGTTATAAAGTACTGCAAGTTCTTATAGTTAGATAGGACCTATATTAGATGCGCTGCACCTTCTAGTTTAGGTTGCTATTATTTAAAGTAGTGTACTATAGTAAGTAATTCCTTATTATAGATTTTATAATTACCTTCTACAGAACTTATTCTTTTTAAGAAATATGCAATAGGCCTAATAGTCCTGTCTAGCTTAGTCTAGAAAAAAACTCCTGCTACTATGTAGTCTAAGGCATTAGCTTCTATAAGTATTAGTAGTTTAAAGTTAAAGTAGTAGAGTATTAAAGCTTTAGTAAAGGCTTTCTTTAGCTAGTTAAAAGACTATTAGTAATTTAAGTTAAAGTTAAATTAAATCTTTTTTTTAGTAAGTGTAATTATAGGGCTTACTTACTATAAAAAGTTATTAATAAATTATTAATAGAAGTTAGTAAATTCTATAAAAGCTTAAACATTTTTTATATCCTTTAAGTATTACTAATCTAGCATAGTTTAAACCTTAACAGGGTCTATTTAGATGCTATCTGTAAAGATTACATATCCTAAATACATAACCTTTAATTAGTAGAACTTGCATTTATCTATATTAAGTTATAGACCTACTTCTTCTATAGCTTTTAGCACTAGGCGTACATACTATTTATACTTTAAAAGGCTATTACTGTAGATTAGAATGTTGTTAATATACACAGTGTAAAACACATCTAGGTAGAGTTAGAGCAAGTTGTTTACAAAATGTTAAAAAGTACTAGGCGTGTTAGCTAAGCTAAAGGGCATTACTAGGTACTTAAATAGTCTGTATTAGGTCTAAAACGCTGTTAGCTACTTATTACCCTTTACTATTCTTAGCTTATTAAAGGCAGCAATAATATCTAACTTTATAAAATACTTTACTTTACTTAGTTAGCTTAGGGTTTCCTGTAAAAAAAGAATTAAGTATTAGTTTTTAATAGTAATAGTGTTTAGTCTTTAGTAGTTAACACAGAATTAAAGCCTACCTTTAGGTTTCTTTATAAATAGTATAAGTAACACTACTAGTAAGAAGCTAGCTTAAATAAACTTTTTTTTTAAGTTCTTATTAAGGTATTTTTAAAGCACTTTTAATTTGTTTAGTAATATTTTATATAGTAGCCTATAACTAAGTTATTTACTAGGCTTAAAGGTTATCTAGTAATAGTATAAATGTTATATTAAAAGCTTATTAGACTTATCTTAGAAGAAGACATATAACAGGTTATAGTAGTCTTAAAGGACTATTATCTTTAAGTTAGTGCATTTTTAGAGAGCTAAAGCTTAGTCTATATTAGAAATTATAACTATGTAGATTTTATAATCTAGTTATTAAGCTAAGGTTATAAATAGGGCAGGTTCTATATAGTAGATGTCTATCTGCTGTTTAAGTTCTAGTTTATGTCTAAATTAAGTAAGTAAAAATTCTTTAAAAGCTTTCTTTTCTTTAAGTTTAAGTAGTTATTAAATTATTTTATATAGCTTATTTTAGTAAAAGGCCTAGCTTATTAGCCTTACTTAGGTAGTTCTTTTTTAAGTTATTAAGAAGTAAGTTTAAAAACCTTTTATATTAAGTGCTACTTAGGTGTTATTTAGGTGTAAGCATAAGCATATATTTTAGTATTAGAAAGAGTTAAAGTTTAGAACTTACTTTTAGTAATTAAAAGCAACCTTATACTAATATAGCTATAGTTATTCTAGGATTAAGTTATAACATTTTATGTTTATTACATAGAGCTTAATTTACTCCTTATAGTATTAGTAGGTAATTATAATAGTTATAGTATAAAAGATAGAACCTTTTTTAAGTTGTTTTTTATTAAATCTAGTTAAGTAAATTATTTAAGTAAGTAGTGTTAATTAAAGATTTAGTTTACACACTAGTTCTTTATTAATGTAACCTATGCTGTTTACTTCTAAGTTAATAAAAGCTTATATTAAAGCTAATATAGTTTTTTATTATAAATATATAAAAATATTAACTTAGTACTTCTAGTTATTAGTAGAGGACTTAGCCTATAAGTTAGCAAAAATCTAGTGTTAAATTAGTCCTAGAGGGCAACTTAGCCCTAGAATAAGCCTTTTTACAGGCTCTTACTGCTATAGCTGCGGCTACGTTAAGAGTAGCAAAAAAGATTAGAGCTTAAATATAAGTTAAAGCCTTTATAAAAATAAGATTAAAATAGTAAAAATCTTTAATAAGTGCTAGCAGCGCTACTTATGTAGACTTAAAAAAAAGAAATAAAGTAGTTTTAAAAGATATAACTATACTTACTATACTTAAAGCATTAACTTTTTTTTTTATAATCTTTACACTTTCTAGAACTAACTAAAGTATAATTTAAATTAATTTTTATTACATTAAAGTTCTTATTTGCAACTGCGCTAGTTTAGGGGCGTATTAAGGCTTGTACAGGGAGGAACCTTATGTTATTATTATAGGTAGCAATTAGGTTTACATACATGTTAAGGTTGTTTAGAAGGGGTTCTTCTACTATAGCGCGTTGCAGTTTAGTTAAGAGGGAGTTATATAGGGCTATAATTAGACCTATCTTATTTAGGCCTATATTAAATGCAAGTTAGCAGAACTTAGTAAAGTGTAAAGTAAAGCTTTTTATTTTTATTATAAAGTGTTTAAGTAACTTAGGGCTATTAACTTTTTATTTAGGTCTTTATAAGTTACTTATAAGAACACTATAAATTAATTTAAGTTAATAATATTCTTATTTATTAGTAAGTTAATTAAGGCTGTTATGTTATAGTTAAGTTAAAAGTAGGTATATAGTAACTAAGAGTGTTTAAAGAGGAATTAGTCTATGTTTTCTTTAAGTTTATATTAGAGCTTATATAGAAAAGAAGGTAGGTCTTTTTATTTTCTATTAAATAGTAAAGAATTAGAGAGTTAGTTAGATTTTATTACTAAATTAAAAAAGTTACAGGTTGTAAGTAGTGTTAAGTAGAAAAGAGTTAAGCTATCTCTAGACTTCTAGGTAAGCTTTAAGGCTAGTAAGTTCTTAGTTCCTACTACTATAACAGAAGTTAAGGCAGAAATAGACTACTTAATAATATAAAGCTGTTTTTTAAAGTCTTTTTAAAAAGCTTTAAAGCTTATAATGTAGCAGCTTTTCTATAAAGTAAGCGCTTTTTAAAAGGCTTCTTAGCTTACTTTAATAGCTTAGAGTTGTGCAAGTACTAAGCTTATTAGATTAGATTTAAAGGCTATTCTTAGCTAAAGTTTTAACATAATGTAATGTTATAATTATGCACAAGTAAGGTTATAGAGCTTTATAGAGGTCTAGTTTAATTACTACATAAGGTATTATAGTAAGTATAAGATGTTATGTAAGAAATAAAAAGGTTTAAGAGAAAATTAGTAATTAAATACTTAGCTTAAAAGTCTAAGCGCTTTAAGTATAAATTAAGCCTGTTTTAGGTTTAGTTAGTGTTAAGGCAGTTTATACTTAAGTTTATGTCTATGTTGTGTTATATTTGTGTTAGACGTGCACTAATAATACTCTAGTACGCGTCTAATACAGTTATGTCTGGGATCCGGGGAGGATACCGTGACAAGAGCTTACTAGCAAGTATTTCCTCTACTTTCTACTCCTCTACCTTATTAATAGTAATTTTAAGGGGTTTTAGAGGTTCTTATTTTAGAAGTAGATCTTAAAAGTCTTTATAAAGTACATTTAGTGCAAAGATGTTATGTATCTTTAACTTTAAAAGTAGCTTTAGGTAGTATAAGTTTCTAACTTATTTAAGTACTTTAAAGAGGCTTTTTTATTATTTAAATAGTTTTTAGCTAGGTTTTTAAACAGCTAGGTTCTTAGTGTCTAGGTAGACTATATTACTAACCTTTTAGTTATCTAGCTAGTAGTAGCAGTTAACTACAGTTTGCATCTAATCCTAGGCCTTTTCTATATAGGTCTTAGCTAACTCCTAAGCTGCATACATGCAGGTTGCTAATGCTAGGGCATCTTTATAATTTAGCTTGTCTGTAGCTGTGATAGGTTTTGTAGAATGTTTCTAGTTCTAGCTTTAACATAGTTTAAAGCTATATAAGACTTAATATAAAGACATTTTAATTATTATATAAAGCAAGGTTATCTAAGCCTAATTAATTAGAGGCAGTAAAGAACTTTAGTTATCTTAGTAAAAAAATATAAAAAGCCTTAGTTTTTAATTAATATACTTATTTATAATCTCTATTTAGCTATTTATTTTTTTTATAATAAGCAGTAAAAAGCTTAACTTTTACACTTAAAATTTAATAGAATTTAAACCAGAAACTAGATATAAACTAAAGTCCTTAATTAAAAATAATAGTTTTAGGTGTGTAGCTAAAATAGTACACCTATTAAATAAATAAAGTAGCTATTCCCTAAGCATTAATTATTTTATAGTAAAGGATAGAAATAGCTTATTTAGATAAGGAATTAATTATAACTATAATCTAATTATATTTAGACTTGTCTTTAAAAAACTCCTCAAAGCTAACGCATAAGTGCTACATTAGTTAAGCAGGAATTAGTAGGGGGTAGATAAAGCCTAGGGTTTAAGTCTGTTTTAGATAAGCCTTATAATAAAAGAGGTAATTCTATACATATTGTTTATAAGTAGCTTCTATACCCTTTTAGTAGTACTTTTAAGCTAGTAACTAATAGGTCTTAGTAGCACTAAAATGTGCTAAAAATACTTAGTTATAAACTTCTTAGATAAGTTAGGTACACAGCAATAAGTCTACTAGCACACATAAGTAGTTAGCATAAAGGAGTAGTCTATTTTCTATTTAATAATAGCAGAGTAGGAGTTTTTACTTTTATGTAAAAAAGGCTTAATTTTTTTAAAGTAATATATTAATTAATTTTAAAGAATCTAAAGACATAACCTAGTCTAGTCCTTCTATAACATTTAGTATAGCTACTTAAGTTGTTATTTAAGTAATATAGTACTAGGCTAGTTTAAAGTTAATTTAAGAGTAAAGTTAGTATAGCTCTAGTAAAACTCTTAACTTATTATTAGTTTAAGCTACTTTTAAATTTTCTATGTTTTATTTATAATAACTAAGGATGTCTGCCCTAGTGTTGTTCTTACTAAGGGTGTACTTAATTTAGAAGTAATACTAAGCTAACTTTTTAGCTTAATAGACCTAACAAGCATTTAGCACCTTTATTATTATAAAGTACTTTAATAAATAATAATTAGTATATACTAGAGTGCTTATTACTATAAATATAAGCTTAGCCCTTTATTATTTAAACACAGTAACAATTGCAAATAGCTTTTTATTATATATCTCCTAGTTTAGCTCTAAACTAGATAGGACCTTACTATAAAATAATACAGGGCACTAATTTCTATCTACTTATTCCTAAAAAAGAACTTCTACTAATACTCTATTAAAAGTGTTAGTTTTAATTTTAGTTTATAACATAAAGTTAAAATAGTAAAGTGTAGGTATACTTAGTAGCATAGACTTTAGCTTTTTAAAAGCTACATTACACTTTAAAGTTTATATAAAAAAGGTAGTAAAGCTCTAAAGCATAATAATTAGTTTAGCTATATAAAATTTTTTTAGAATAAATTACTAATAAAATCTAGTAAAGCCTAGAAAAGATTTCACACCTGTTATAGTAGTAGGCGCCTACTAGTTATGTAGCACCTCTACTTTCTCTAGGTTAACCTCTAGTCCTTTATTTAAAAGTATATAGCTAAAATACTTTATTTAAGTAACATAAAATTTACTTTTTTTAATTTTTACTTATAATCTTACTTGCTAGAGCCTTTCTAAGACTTTTTTAACATAAAGGATATAAGTTACCTTATTTTTAGAGTAAATAAGAATGTTATTAAAATAAGTAATGTAGAAATTATCTAAATAGTTAATTAATATATTATTTATATAGCGCTAGTAAGTTGCTAGACTATTATATAATCTAAAAGGCAAAACTTTACACTTATAGATTTTGTATTATGTCTAAAAGGTAGTACACTTTTTAAAGCTTAAATTTATCCTAATCTTATTAAAGGCTATGTAAATATTAAACTTAGTAAAAATTACTGCCTTAGTAGGTTTTAACAAGAGTTTATCTATGCATAGTATTAGATACACATTCTTACAGGTAAGAGCGTTAAGTTTGTAGTAATTAACATAAATACATAAGTTGCTATTTAGTTTCTATACATAAAAGATAGAAAATGTAAAAGGGCTCTAACTCTACTTAATAAAGCTATATTTTAAATTATTTATAACATATTTCTTTATTGCCTCTAGCTCCTTAAGGTTCTGTTTGTACAACAGACTGTAACTATTAGGGAGAGGCTCTATAAGGATAATCTTATAGTTATATAGACAATGTACTAGTAGCTAGTAAGCTGCTGTGTAGCTAAATACATCTTAGTACTAATAGTATTTAAAGGGCAATTAGAGGTTTACTAATGCTTTAGTTTTACATTTAGCGTCTAACTATAAAGCTTACTTATCTTTAATTAACTACTTAATTTTATAGATAAAAGTTAAAAAGAACTTGTTCTTTTTTCTTTTTATGTTAAAATAAAAAGCATTTACTAAAATTAAAGTAATAGTAGCTAAATAAACCTCTTTTAGACCTATTCTAGACTTCTTAATAAATAGGCAGAAAAATAATTTAAGTGTTTTTAGACTGTAAATAATAAAAGATCTATATAATTTTAGTAGCCTTAGCAAACCCTTAATATAGTAGATTGTTAGGCTGTATAACTGCTAAAATTAGTTCTTTTCTTATAGTACATTGCGTTGTTTAATATCTAGCTCTACTTCTTTATTACGCGCAGGCTAGTTTAATTGCATAAGTAAGGGCAGTAAAGGTTTATAAGTAGGTAGATATTTGCTAGGCTATATAATCTAATTTTTTTTATATTTAGATAAAGTTTAAAACAACATAACTATTTAATGCTAATAATATAATCTTAGAAGCTAAGGTCTATAATAATAAAAAAGCAGTTTTAGATGCTTCTCTTATTAATTTACATATGCAGGCAGATATACTAGTAGACAGGGACTTAGATCTAATCTTAAAAGCCCTTAACTATAACTTTAAATAGTAAGTGTTAGATAAAGACATAGAAGCATTAAAATAATAACTTAGTAGTTAGTAAGTTAATAAATAAAAAACTATAAGCGCTAGTATTAACTAAAAAATTTAAATAGACTTTAATACTTTTTAAATATAAAATAGTAAAGACTTAAAAGTGTTTTCCTCTAAATAAGTATAATAAATTAATGTTTAATAAATTATACTTACTTAAGCCTAAAATAAAAAGTTTTTTTAAGTGTTACTATTTTTTATCTAAAAGGCATCTAGATTAAAATTATTTATGTTTATAAATTCTTTTTTAAAATCTTACTACTCTACCTCTATTTCTTATACTCTAGAGATAGGGCAGTTGCTAGTAAAATGTTCTAGTTTTCTATAATTATAACAGTTACTAGAAGTTGTCTATCTTTTAAAGGCAGGTGTCTAGCTAGATTGTCTATAAGTAATTAAAGTAGACTAGGGTACTAATAAAGGTGCAAGTTAGGGTGCACTAGAATAGTATACTGCCTTAGATGTATTACTAGAAACCTTCTAAGACTAATCTGTACTAGGTCTAACAGTAGACTGTTAGGTAAGATTAATAGTTTACTTTAAAATAGCAGAGGTATTTCTTCTTTCTATGTTATAAGCTATTAGGTAGGCTACTATAGTCTTAAAAAAGCTCTTCTAAGTGTGCTTAAAACCTAAGTTTAGTACTTTTAGGCTAAGTAGTATCTTTTTCTATAAGTAAAAGAACTATTCTACCTTTAATATAAACCCTTTAATAGTAGCACTAATAAAGTAAGCTTTAAAGGTAGAAAACACTTCTTTACTTATTTTTAGAGTTTAAAACGCCTATTGCACCTCTATCTTTTTATTACTAGTAATAAAGTAAGTTTATAAAAGCTTAATTATTTTTTTATGTTCTTAAACTAAAAGCAATCTAATTTAGCTAGGTATCTAGGCTCTAGGTATTCCTTCGCGATACTAGCAGTGTGTCCCTATACTAGCGCTATGCGTGCGCGCTTACTCTAATAGTAATCTACATTAATGTTAAGTCTATCTATAATAAAGGCTTACTATTATTTAAATGTAGGTTCTTTGCTGTCTATAAGGTTCTTAATCTTAGGCGTGCGTTTAGTAAGGTAGCTTTAAAGAAGCTTAAAGGTGCCTAAAAGGTCTCTTACTATTAGTGTAGTAGAGGTAATTTAGGGCATTATTAGAGGTAATTTAGTAGTTAGTAGGGAATAATTAAGACTAATAGTTTTTAATCTAGTTAGCTATTTAATTTATGCCCTTAATTAAGCAACTTAGTTCTTAAGGGCTATACTGCTAGAGTTTAACTCTAAATCTAGTAGGTTTTTAGCTTTAAGTCCTACAAAAAAGGGTTTAGCTATTAAAGTTAGTAGTAGTTTAGTTCTAGGGGTAGGCATCTTGCTACAGCTGCAGCTAGAATAGGTTGCAGTCTTTATAATAAGATCTAATAGTAGTTAAGAGTTAGGCATTAGTAGTTGTCCCTAATTCTAATAAGTTATTAGTAGTCTTTAGGTTTCTACCTTAGCGCACTCTTTGTAACTTTTCTAAAGGCAATCCTAATTACAGGGGATAGGAAGTTCTAAACCTAAAGGCTTTAGTTAACAGAAGGTCTCTAGAATTCTGTCTATAATAACTAAATAATTTAATGTAACAGTGTGTAAGAACTGCAACTTAAACTAAATTAGACGCTTCTTAGAGTTAGATATAGTTAAACAAACAATTAATGCAATATTATTAATAAGGCTGTTACTAGCAAAAGTGAGTTTTCTAATATAATGTAACAGCGCAGGCAAGACAATAGGTCTGAATGCGGTATGAATCCACTCAGAGGCATATAGGAGTGCGTGGGGACTCAGAGACCTGGGAATACCAATGACACCTATAGGCCTTGTACGTAGGATATCAGAAAACTACCGAGCTAGCTACAGGGCGAGGTGCGACTAAATACATGAGGGAATAGGGGTAACAGCAGGGGGCCGGGCAGAGTCGAGTCAGGGTCGAACCAGGGTCGGAGCCGATACGGAGACCCTTCGGATAGGATCCGAGCGACCCGAGATGGAACGATTCGTAGAATCGTTACAATAAGAGGCTGTCATCTAGCAAATCAAGTACTTCAATACTTAGCGCGTCAGACTAGAGGAGAATTCAAGTACTTTTAAAGCGTACAGTGGAGGATATCTATAATTCTTGTGCACAACAACTTAGTTAAACCATCCACTATATCACAGTTTAAAAAACACTTCTTAAGTACAAAAATCAGCGCCTTAGAGAAGCTCTAACTAATAAGAAGAAACGTCAACAGTGTAGTAAGCCTTTATTACTTAAAGCGCCTACTAAATATGCTAGTGGAGCAGTCTTTTAGTCTCCTACTAAAGTTACTAAGGCTGTCAGATATGCGCACCTACTGTCAAGACAGGAGGAACGCTTGACGAAAGCTGCTACATAGTACGAGCAATAAGCTCGAACAGTATGTTGCAGCAAATTGCAGCATGTTGCAGCAAATTGCAGCATTTTACAGCATGTTGCAGCAAATTGCAGCATGTTGCAAGCTGGTCGCGCATAGGGCAAGTGCGCGAGGGACTCGGATCGGCAAAACAAAAAGCCGAGCAACACGAGTAGAGCAGAAAAAGGATCGATAAATAAACATGATCAATACAATCAATCAATCATCCCATACATCATATCCAAACCCATCATTCATCTCAGGAAGCCCAGAAACAGTGCTTCAATCTGACAAAGGCACGTAAGAGACAAATCTAAAAAGAAGAGGAGAAGAAGGCTGCGCAGCTTTAAAAAAGCGAAGCAATAAGGCGCAAAGAGCAACAGAAGAAGAAGAAGGCACAATTACTTAAGGATAGGCAGCGTATAAAAGCTAAGGCAAAAGAGATTTAGCTTTAAGAGCAGAAGGAAAAGGCTGCTAAACGTAAGGAGCAGTAAATTACTTAACAAGCTTTAAAACAACTCTAGCAAGAGCTTAAATTATCTTAAAAGGGTAATAAAAAGAGCCTTAAGCAGCGCGTAGTTAATTTAACAGCTATTGCAGATGTCGCAGCTAATTCTGCTTCAGTTGTTGACAAGCCTGTGCCAACCACCTTCTCGCGTCGCAGCCGCAAAATCAACCTTCCAAACAGGTTTAGATAGTTGAAATTAGTAGTAATCAACTCTATGTGTATTTCTGATCATTATACTAAAAAATCTTATAATTGTATTGGATATATAGGGCTCTGCAGCTGCAAAAGTTGTAGGTGAGTTTTTTGCGAAATCGTGCATCAGGTGGGGCCGTGCATCAGCTGGTGAGTCACGTTATGAGTAAGCAATTTGAGCCGTGGACTGGGCACCACGTGACACAGCTAGTCGATCAAGCCCTCAAGAATGAGCAACGCCCACCTCCACCGTCTATAAAAGCTCCGCAGATTCTGACATCTCTTCTGAACGTCACTACGATGGGTCTCAGTAGGGTTGGCTGCGTCGTCTGCGGGTTTCTCATCTACAGCCCTATACCATCAGGATCCGGGTCCTGGTTGAGAGAATTTCGCGCAAGTGAGTATGCCGTGAGTACACCTTGACGATTCTGTGCTAATGGATTTAGTCTATTCATGTCCATCAGGCACCTTCGTATCTGGTGTCGGTTGCCATGAGGACGACACGGATGGTATATGGATCGCGCCGTCTGATTCCGCCATGCGATGGGACGACGATCATCTTTTTCCTGTGATGGATGAGATTCCAGTTATGCGACAGCATCCCCTGAATGGTCGCCATGGCTTTATACTTCATGAAGCTTGCTGGAACCTTCTGCAGAGAGCCTTTCAGCCCAGCGAGATCCCTCTCAAGCGGCTGCTCGAGGTCTGCGAATCATTACCATTTCCACTTCGAGGAGCCGGCGTATGTTGGGGCCACGACTACGGAAGCCTCCTCGTCCTCGACCACCAAGACCATTATCCCTGGGAGGACCGGCTCATGGCGGATAACGCTCAAACGAGTTTATCCGCCAATGAGAACCCGTACAACGTGCCGGAGATCGCTTCATTACTGGTGATACGTCAAGAACACCCACAGGAGTGGTTGCCTAAGACACAACAATATGACTGCTTTTCAAGGCTCCCATGGGAGATCCTCGAGGCTATAGCCATTGAGTTGTCTACTGATGATGCCCTAGGCCTACGCCGTGTTTCAGGGGCTTTCCTGCCCCTTCTGTCCAGTAATATCTTTTGGGCGTCTAGATTTGAGGCTAGGAGCGACCGCGGTTTTCTGTTCGAGAAGTGGAAGAGTCAAGATGTTACGGATTGGCTGAGTTTGTATCGGCTTACCAGTCAGACTCATAGCTCACCTGGATTACAGAATAGAAGGAGAATCTGGAACTTAATCATGCCACTTACCGATTTGCTCAGTCTACGCCTTGCGGAAGATTCACAGACGGCCTGCGTGGACCAAAATGTTACCTGTCTGAGATGGAGCAAGGTAGCAGGAGATATTAAGGACGAGGCATCTGACGGGCACCCGAGAGACTTCAACGAAGGCTGCCGACTCTTTGGCACACATCTTGCCTACATACCCAAAGATCTCTCAAAGATTAGCTTCTCAATCAGCAGCATCGGGAATGTCACCTATGTCGCAGGCATACGCCTCATAACTGAGAAGGGACCCGACATATGTCTTGGGTTTGTATCCGATGACAAGCAAGTCATCCGTGAAGCCACGTCACTGGGAGGATTCATTCTAGCAGTGGGCTCAAGAGGAATCCATGCCCTGCAAGTTGTCAGCAAGGACGCAAGCCTATCGGAGTGGGTTGGCTGTCCGATCAACTCGCCCATAGCAGAGCGCCTCGCCTGCTTCAACTCTATCGCTGCCTTGGAAGTGAGCTTTGATGTAAGTACGCGATTGAATTACTATGGCTTATATTCTGCTTGTACTCATATGTCTGTATAGGGATATAAAATAGTTAGTCTCGGAGTTTTGGAGAACGTCTCGCCTCCTGTCCAAGCACCGAAAATGCATGACTTGTCATTACGAAAAGAAGCGCTATGGTATCCTAAGGTGCCCGAACCTGGGATGTGCCTAAACGCAGAATCATTTACGGGTGAGAATCCATCAAGTACTGGATACCAACCATTATTCTGGATCCATTTCGGCGGTCCGGGTGGTAGCTACCTCGATCATGTGACCGGAGTTTCTGTCGACTGCCCAAGGGGCCTCTACAGTTTAGAGTTTCATTACGATACAACTTATGGCCCCGCTGGAGCGTACAAGCTTGGCCGTTCCAAAACTACAGACGTTTCGAAGATCCTGAATTTCCCTATTGATGGCGCCGGTGGTGAGCTCATAGAAACCGTCGAAGTCAATCTCGAGCGAGTTCAAGTAGAAAATGCTCCTAGTTTCCTTAAACATGGAAAATTAAACTCTATTAGGGTGAGTTACTCAGATCTCTAGAGCAAATGCAATTGTGAGTCGGCACCCATTGTCTAACTCTCGTGGTGCGTTATAGATCACGACAAATCGCAAACGGTCCTTCCATACCGGGGCCTTGTCAGATAGTGCTACTCTAAGACCCGTTTCGATTGCTTCCGGAACTACCCTTACAGGTTTTTATGCAAGTCAAGTCAGTACAGACCCTGCCGCATTGAAGATGAACATTGCTGACTAGAGAGTGAAGCACCCAGAGTATGGTATTATCAGCTTAGGTGCAATTTCAGAAGTCATTGATAGCACGCAGGAGAGTGGGTCTAGTAGTCGCTTGTATTCATAATGTGAACTGTTTCTTAAATGATAGCAGACTCTATTTAATGGCCATTGTACTGCCAGCCAGCTTGTAATAGAATTTAGCACCTTTCTACCAATGATTTAAAGGCAAAAAGACTGCACAGGCTACTCTTTTGACTCTCTACTTGACTGATAAAGTAATATCCGGCGTGCATCATAACGTCACTCTCTGAAAATGGAAGTCTACATCGTCTAGAAATGGGGAGACAGTTTCACGACGGATAAGGGGTAAGAGTTGGTAAGAGTTGGTAAGAGTTCGTGATCACGAAATTCTATCGGTATGTGAATTGTATTTTCTTTCGCCCCTAACTATTACTAAACGCCAAAGCAAAATGCAAACAAGTACTTTACAAAACGAGTGACGCGAGTACCATTCCTCATCCAGCATCTCCCCTGTTCAGCCCATATCCCAATCCACTAGCCTCCAGAACCATTGAGATGTAAGCTCAAGAAAACACTATGATCCACTAGCATACTGAATCCATTGGCGGCTCCCCAAATCATAATACATCCAGTTAGGAGCGAACCAGTAAATCTTTACTCCATTATCATGCTCATAGTATTGTCCTGTTTGGTCTCTAAGGAGCGGCCTTGCTGGACCTGAGGCGGAAGAAGCCGTAGTGCCTTGCTGAACAGGGACACTTGAGACTGCAGAACTTATCGCAGACGCATCATCCCCGTGTGACGTCTTCCGAACAAAGTCTAGCAGAATCGCATGTATCTCCGCCTCATCCTTTGCGAGCTCGTAGTGTCTCCCGTTCGTGCCAGGATAGTCGATGCATTGCTGCGCGTACGGATCCAGTTGGTAGAATCGGGAGTAGGTTCCTATGTTGACGGCGCCGTAGAGAGTTTTTGTGGGGTCTTGACCGGGTTCAGTGCGTACCAATGTCATGTACCTGGTGAGTTGGTCGAGGGCGAGCGCCCAATGTTGGGTCTGACTCTCCATTCCTTTACGCTTGTCTTCCATGAGGATCACCTTCTTCGGATCGCCATTCTTGATATAACGGATGGTCCAGTCGGCACGCTGCTTGGTGACAGTTGGAAGCACACGCGCTTCCTGCTCGATGCCGTACTTTAGCTTCTTCTGAAAGTAATCTGGCAACAGATTAAGCCAGAAGTTGTCAACATCGTTCTCGAGGGAACCCGTTTCCTTGATCTTTTGGTAGTAGTACTGCTGGGTTGCGTCGCTCATGTACTCGTAACGGTTAGCGGTTGCTAAATCAGAGAGAAGTCTAGCCGACTTACATAGTGATATTCAGACATCTTGATGGTAGAGAAAATGAAGAGGGGGGCCAACTAGAGATATAGGCAGTTTGTTGGTAGGGTGAAAACGGTGTTTAATTGCTATACGCGGTGGTAGACGGCTGTGGAAAGTAGTGGCTAATAATTTTCGAACTCATGTCCTCCAAAAGTGGTCCATAGACCCATATTTATAGGATAAAAGGCACATATTCACTTCTTACTCTCCGCGATCATAGTTAGCATACCGTTATCTCTTTTTTTTTTTTGGTG
Source organism: Lindgomyces ingoldianus (assembly GCF_010093535.1). Taxonomy (NCBI): domain Eukaryota; kingdom Fungi; phylum Ascomycota; class Dothideomycetes; order Pleosporales; family Lindgomycetaceae; genus Lindgomyces; species Lindgomyces ingoldianus. The sequence continues at coordinate 480,231 of NW_022985206.1, forward strand.
CATGAGGCAGGATGTACAGCTGGAGCCTATCACGAATAACGTTCATCCAGCCGTTAAATTCTTGGGAAAGTGAAACCCACGCCTCCCCACACGGGTTGATAGTAGCCTTCGGCGCGAAGCTGGGCGGTTATTCAGCCAATGACTTCCTGCCATGCCCTTCGGTTCGGGGCTGAGTCGACAGGTTATAGATAACCCTGGCGCCAAGTAAGTTACCTATATGCTTATATAGACTAGTAAGCTTTTATATACGCATTGCCTTTCTCTACCTCTTCTAAACCTTTAATTTAAGCTTTAGAACTATTAGGCACGACTAGAAATGTATTTGCTTGTTTGTATTAGATCTACTCGCTAATTTATTTAATAGTTTAAGTAGTATAGAGTATTTAGTACTTTTGCTTTATAGTAATAGCAAGCTTACTCTGCCTATTATAATAGTATTTTAGGTTAATAAGACTTCTAGTCTTAGTTATAATATTATAGTTCTAGTTTTAGGGTACCTAAATGCTAAGGCTGCTAAACTCTATTTTTATTAAAGGGGACACTTTTAGAACTAGGTAGAAATAGACGATAACTTGCTACTCTAGTTAGAACCTTTAATTAAAACTACTCTATACGTTTTATATAATTATTATCGCGTATACTCTTTAAGTAGCCCTAAATGCTAAGCTTATAGCTATTAGCTTGTAGCTAGTAGTCTCTTTACTATTAAAGTCGAAAACTAACTTAGCTAAGCTACTCTAAACTATTGTTACTACGTGCTTTGCGCTAGCTACCTAGGCAGCAGCTGTCTTTCTACTCTTACTCTACATGCCTAGCACTTTGCCTAGCTGCGATTCTAGAAGCATTAGCTTTGCTGTTATTTGTAAATAGCTTGCTAAACTACTTGCTTTGCCTTGTCCGTCCTAAAAACGCGCCTACGGCCTTTTCTAATAGGTGCTATAACCTAAGTAACGTTAACTGCTTTAGCCTATAAATATAAACCGTTGCTTACTGTAGCAGAAGAATAATATAGGCAATAGCTTCTAACTAAGCAAGCTTAGTGTAGTAAAAATAACATATATTAGATAAAGGCAATATAGAGGAGAATGCTATTTTAATAGATAATATAATAATACTATTGCCCTGTTCTCTATTATCTAATAATAGCCTAAGCACTTTTGTATAATCTAGAAAGTCTAAGTTAAAGCTAGTAATAAGTCTAGCTAAAACCTTGTAGGTTAAACTAGTATCTATATATTAACTAGCTATAATACTAAGACTCTAATACAATTTCTATGCTGCCTATGCTTAACGTTAACTATACGCTAAGACTATTTAAATCTAGGTAAACTTTCTACCTACGCCTACCTTATTATTATAATCTAAGTAAAACATTCTACTAATACCTAACTTCTTCTTAGCAAAGTTTTCTATGCTGCTTAACTAACCTATTTATTAGCTTGTTATTATCTAAATAGTTGTTAGCATCTCTATTCTTCTTCTAGTACTAGATCTAGTAATCTAGCCTTTATAAAAGTCTAGGTTAGGTTAGATTAGCTCTATAGAAGTTATAAAGCTTGTGTAGGCTATTTTTAAAGTTAGCTGTATTATACTACTTTAGATTATTGTTATAGCTAAGCTATTTCACGCGGTATTTAAGCTTTCTTCTAAAGATACAGGCCTCTAGAACTTACTTAACTTTATATTCGTCTTTTTTATTTTCTTAGGCAGGAAGAGCTAGGTTAGACTAGAAGCGCGCTGCTAGAGCGTACTTACTCTAAAGTCTAGGCAATAACTTCTCTATACTATAAACTCCTTCGCTATAATAAAAGTTTATACTCTAGAAACTATTATTTTTCTTATTTACCTTAGCATCTACAGTTTCTAAAAGCGTAATATTAGTTTATAGGTAATTGCTTAGCTAGGATAAGACACTAATACATGTTCTAGAGTATAGATACATTTTTGTAGTTAGGTAGACATTACTTATATAAAGCTATACAAACTAGCTACGCGTATTTCTACCTTAGAATATATAAAAGAAGGGTTATATACCTACCTATTATAGCAGTATTAAAATATAGTATTATGTCTTTCTAACTATAGGTGCGTTACATTTAAGGCGTAGAAGTCTACCTTAAGCTCTCTATTAGCTAAGTAAAAGAGTAGAATATAAAGAAGCTTTATACCTTTAGAATAACATTTCTTAAACTATCTGTTCTCTTAAGAAGCACTAAAAGCAATAAACCTACGTAACTTAAAAGCCTATATAGAGTAAGCTATTAAGTAAAGTAGTAATAAAAACCTAGTAGGTATAAAAGTTGTGTTCTCTAACTAGTTAAAGAGTAGAGACCTAAATAGTAATAAAGTAGAAGCACTATAGTAATTTATAAACAACTAGGTTTACTATATTAGAAATAGCTATAATATAAATCCTAATATACAGTATCCTTATATATAGAATATGCACTAGTACACTAGATATAAACAAGTTTGAAAGAAATAGAGAGTAGATTCTATAGAGTAATAAACTATTTATCTTGTGTAAACTACTACTATTAAGCTAGCAGTCTATTCTAAACGTTACTAAAAATCGCTATTCTAGATAGAGTGTATCTACTTAAGAAATTACAAGTAGGCATTTTATGTTACCTTGTCAGATATGCGCACCTACTGTCAAGACAGGAGGAACGTTTGACGAAAGCTGCTACATAGTACGAGCAATAAGCTCGAACAGTATGTTGCTGCAAATTGCAGCATTTTGCAGCATTTTGCAGCATTTTGCAGCATTTTGCAGCATGTTGCAGCAAATTGCAGCAAATTGCAGCATGTTGCAAGCTGGTCGCGCATAGGGCTAGTGCGCGAGGGACTCGGATCGGCAGAACAAAAAGCCGAGCAACACGAGTAGAGCAGAAAAAAGGATTAATAAATTAAGACAATTAATACAATTAATAAATCATCCTATACATCATATCCAAACCCATTATTCATCTTAGGAAGCCTAGAAACAGTGCTTTAATCTGACAATTAAGAGTCTCAGTGCCTCCATCGATACAAAATGGCCACCCAGCCTCCTCGAGACGCGACAGTCGTCCTTCGAGACCACACCGACTACAGAGCCTGGATGATGCAGCTGCAATTGAGATGTGTAGCGCACAGCATCTGGCCGCAAGTGGATCCTAAGTTGACCATCCAAATGATCTCCAAACTAAGAGCTCCAGAGATGCCGCTAATAGCTAAGTTTTCACCAGCCTCCAACGTCAAAACGCCTACGCACATAAACAAGCTATTAACAAGCAGTGTTAGAGCCTTTAAAGAAGCTATTAAATACTACAAGATTAAGGCTAACAAGTACAAGAGTAACAGACATAATTATAAAAAAGAGTAATTAAGCCTCTAACAGATTATTATCTTTATCTAGTTAACAGTTAGCCCGCATCTGCAGCGTACATGCTGTTCCCTAGATTAACTACTTAGATAGTGGATTACAAACCTTAAAGCTATAGTAGGCGTTAACAACTAATTTAAACAAGAACATGTGCACAACTAATATAATGCATCTCTAAAGCTGCTAAGAAACGCAAGCATATAGAACCTGTGGCTAGCAGAGTATAATTACGCTGCTACAGAAGTAGAGACATAAAATGTTCTAAAAACAACGCAGTTTAATGCTGTTATAAAGAACTTTTTAACTACTATAAATAAAGTTGCCTCTTATTAGTCTATAACTTTTTAGAAAAGCAGATAGTTTGCACTAGACATAAATTAAAAAGAAATAATAAAGCGCTTTTAAAAACATATAATGTTAAATTATCTAATACATATAAGAAAGCATAAAGCTGCCTTTATAATAAATAACTTATTATACCTTACTAAAAGTAAGAAGACTACCTAGGGCACAAATAGAAACACCTGTAGTGCAGAAGTTGTAATGTTAAGAAAATAGAGTAGACCTTAACATTAATATTATTAAAAAGATAATAAAAAGTTATTCTTAAGCTAGAAACCTACTAAAATAGAAAGCACTAAATGTCCTACATGTAGACACATTTATGCACTAAAGGACTGCTTCTATGTCTATCTAGACAAAGCACTAGACTAGTAGATGCTAAATAAAAAAGTTAAAGAGCTTATAGCATTAAAGCATAAGCACAACTTAGAATTTTAAGGCCTACTAAAAGGGCAGCGCAGACATAATTTAAAAATACTAATTCTAAAGAGTTTACATACACCTATGCTAGAGATACAAAAAAACTAACTTAAAAGCTAAAAAGTATTAAGAGTTAAGGCAGCTACATTACTAGCTATAGTTAATTTAAACTAGAACAGATATTTACTAAGAGAATTATTTATTCTTAACTTAGGCTTAACATACTATATTATAAATAATTTTAATTAAATCTATAACTATTATTTACTAACACTAAAAGACTTTATCTAGTCTAAAAACTCTTATATATAGATTTAAAGCTATAAATTAATTACACTAAGCTTAAAAAGTAAGCATAGAACACACAGTTAAGCATACAGTCTTGTACTACATAACACTGCACTGTGCCTAGACCTGCTGTGCAACCTAGTCTTGTTCTGCCTACTGCAATAGAAAAGAATTTAGTAGAACACATAAGCAGAGCTAACTGCTTTAAAAGCCTTAGATAGGATAATAATTAAAAATCTTATAAAGATCTATAGCTAATAAGTGTTAGAGTACTATCTACTACAAAAGGGCTTATATTATACACACATAATTAACACAAGAACTAAATATAGTCTATAAAAGGCATTAGTAGAGCTATAGCATAAGCGTCTAGGACACTTTAGACTAGCTACACTTTAACACCTTATATAGCAAGCTAAGGGGGTGCAAATTAAAGAAATTATAATAGTCTAATATAACTTATGTAGTAGAGCTAAGATACAATAATAAATTAGCTATGCACTATAAATTAGTAATAGTAGACTTAGTAAGAGACTGTTAATTAATTTCTATGCATATAAAGCATAAAGCATTATAAAAAAGCAGAGTTAAATGCTAATTACTAATAAGTATTCTAGCCTTTAGTAAAACCTCTACTTTAAAGATAATAAGCTTACTAAATTAATTATTAAAGCTTTTATAATCTTTATCTTTTTTTTAAAGAACTATTATAACATTACTATAAAAGTTATTAAAGCTAATAATAAGATTATAACAGTAAAACTAGAGGTAAAACGCTAGCTAGTATTACATAAAATAACTGTTAAGCCTTTAGCACTAGATACACAAGCCTAGAATAGAGGAGCTAAATGCTTAAAGAGTGTAAATAAGAAGAAGTTATAGGCTATGCAACTAGATGCTAACCTACTATAGAACATATAGCTATACATTACTAGAGCAGGCGTATACCTATATAATTAGACGCTAAACTATGCTAATAACTAAAAGACACTATACAAGATCTTCTTTACATAAGCAGCTTTAAATAATAAAGTTATTATATTAATTTAAAAGCTAAGCTTTAGACATTTAAAAGCCTATAGCTATAAAGCATTTATAATAACTAATAACACATATTAGAACAAATCTAAGCTATAGAGGCTAGACCTAAAGGTGTAGATTAGATATCTAGTTAGGTACTAATTATTAAACATCTACTGCGTATAGATACTACTGCTAGCAAAAGTAATCTGTACACATAACATTATTTTTAATAAACACTTAATCTTTAGTAGTAAGCCTAAAAACCTAATAGATAACTTTATACATAACATAGTAAAGAAAATTACTACATACATTAAAATAATTAAGCTTCTAACACCTAGTTATTAGCTAAAGACAGAGTTATTTTATAAAGATAACACTGTAGATAATATATTAAATTTTAACAAAGTAGACCTACTAGGCTACTATTAAAAAAGGAAGATTAGAGATAACTATCTGTCTCCTCTAAATACTCTGCCACCTGCAGCATTACTTATGCAGTTAATAGCTAGAGCAGCACTAAAGCTAAGCTAAATAAGGTTATTAAAGACTGTACTATAGGCTGCAGCCTTTATAGCTAGCATAAGATTTAGAAGTATAGAAAAGCATAGCAGCAAGACACTAGATAAAGCAGCATTAATAAAAATGCTATTTAAAAGAAAGACACTTTATAAAAGCTAGCTGCTACCTCTACTATTAACCTAAAAGTAACTAGAGAAGCACTCTCTATATAAGATGTTTAAAGCAGCAGAAAAAACGCACCTAGACAGTTATTAGATAATAAAATCCTAGACAGAGGTCTAGACAAAGCTAATTAAGGCAGCTAGACAGTAGATTCTAGATTGTATGTAGGTGTACACTTACAAGCTTAATAAGCACTATAGATTACAAAGATGTAAGGCGCAACTAGTAGTCTACAGCAATTAATAGAGAAACATTACTACATAAGACACCTACACTGCTACCTTAGCAGAACGCTTATTTTAAATGCTAATAGTAATATCTGCACGCTTTAACCTAGAGGTTAAACAATACAACATAACTAACACATTTATACATGCAGCAATTAACTATAATATCTACATGCAGATGCTAAGAGGCTATTAGAAACTAGGTACAATACTAAAGCTTTAAAAAGCACTATATAGCCTATAAATTTCTTCTTTACTCTAGTAACACTATTTTATAATAACTCTTAAAAGCCTTAGTTTATTTAGATATTTCTAGTGTCTAGCTAGACCTTCTTGCCAGCTGCATACACAGGGGCGGGGGTTTAGGATTAGTTTGCGTACTCTTATTAAAAAGCTTAAGCCTATGTAAGCTCTTTATAAACATATTTAGATATGTTTTAGATCTTATTAATAAGTCTGTTTACATCTGTTACTTATACAGATTAATAAGTTAGTTAGAGGGTATTTATAAGTAGTTTAAATTTTATTTAGGAGTAGTATCTGTAGTTTACTAAGAACAGAGATACTTATGTTAATTTAAATGTTATGTTATTAGCTTTAAACTATGCTGTAGCTAACTATTTTACCTAGTTATCTTACTAGTAGTTTGTGTACACTTGTAGGACTTATTCTATTACAGCATTTATGTTCTTAGTCTAGCTGTTAGTCTCTAGGTAAAAAGCTGTAAATAGATAGAAGACAATTTAGAGCTGTTTATAAAGTTTGTCCTAGAAGGCTAAGACAAACTGCGTACCTCTGTCTAATATAATTATGTTAGGTAAGCTATAGTAAACCTATACATATTAGTAGAATAACTAGGCTATATTAGGGGCAGTTATAGAGGAACATAGTATTAAGTGTTAATACTTAGTTAAGTAATTAATAACTACTATAATATTTATATACCCTTTAAATAGGGGTAGGTCTATAATAAAATTAATTAATATGTCTTTCTAAGCTTATTTAGAGATTAGAAGTAGTTTAAGCAGGCTATTATACCTTTCTTAAGAGGCCTTTACTTTATAGTAAGTATAGCAACATAATACATATTAGCGTACAGTATAGAACATGCGGGGCTAGTAGTACTCTCTCTATAGTAGGTTAAGAGTCTTTTCTCTGCCTAGGTGTCCTCTAACAGGCAAGTTATGTATAATTTAAAGTAGTTTAATTCTTAGTTTATTAGAATTAAGAATTATAAGTTAGTTATAGTAATACAGCTTACTATTTTAGTTTTTATAGTTAGCTAGTGTTACCTTCTTTAACTAACTAGCGCTGTTTTAGAGCAGGTCTAAAGTTTCTTAGATAAATTTATTATTTAAATACTTATTAGTAATAATCTAATTAATTATCTAATCTATTTTGTTTAAGTTAAGGTCTAAAAATAGCTTAGGTTAGAGTAAAGTTTAGTGTTAAGCCTTTTATGCTTTTTTCTAAGCAAGGATGTCTTAAGATTGCCTTGTAAAGGCATCTAGTTTCTTTTTATTTTAACTAGAATAATAAGTAATTTTAAAATTAAAACAGGACAGGTATTTAGACTAATAGGCTTATTAGTAGCTAAGTTGTTTTATAGTTATAAAGTACTATAAGTTCTTATAGTTAAATAGAACCTGTATTAGATGCGCTACACCTTCTAGTTTAGGTTACTATTGTTTAAAGTAGTATACTATAGTAAGCAATTTTTTATTATAAATCTTATAATTACCTTCTACAGGACTTATTCTTTTTAAGAAGTATGTAATAGGCCTAATAGTCCTGTCTAGCTTAGTCTAGAAGAGAACTTCTACTACTACATAGTCTAAGGCATTAGCTTCTACAAGTATTAGTAGTTTAAAGTTAAAGTAGTAGAGTATTAAGGCTTTAGTAAAGGCTTTCTTTAGCTAGTTAAAGAACTATTAGTAATTTAAGTTAAAGTTAAATTAAATTTTTTTTTTAGTAAGTGTAATTATAAGGCTTACTTACTATAAAAAGTTGTTAATAAATTATTAGTAAAAGTTAGTAAATTCTATAAAAGCTTAAACATTCTTTATATTCTTTAGGTATTGCTAATTTAGCATAGTCTAAACTTTAATAGGGTCTATTTAGATGCTATCTATAAAGATTACATATTCTAAATATGTAACCTTTAATTAGTAGAACTTGCATTTATCTACATTAAGTTGCAGACCTGCTTCTTCTATAGCCTTTAGCACTAGGTGTATATGCTGTTTATGCTCTAAAAGGCTATTACTGTAGATTAGAATATTGTTAATATACATAGTACAGAACATGTCTAGGTAGGGTTAGAGCAAGTTGTTTACAAAATGTTAAAAAGTACTAGGCGTGTTAGCTAAGCTAAAGGGCATTACTAGGTACTTAAATAGTCTATATTAGGTCTAAAATGCTGTTAGCTACTTATTACCCTTTACTATCCTTAGCTTATTAAAGGCAGTAATAATATCTAACTTTATAAAATACTTTGCTTTACTTAGTTAGCTTAGAGTTTCTTATAAAAGAGGAATTAAGTATTAGTTTTTAATAGTAACAGTGTTTAGTCCTTAGTAGTTAACGCAGAATTAAAGCCTACCCTTAGGTTTTTTTATAAATAGTATAAGTAACACTACTAGTAAAAAGCTAGCTTAAATAAACTTTTTTTTTAAGTTCTTGTTAAAGTATTTTTAAAGCACTTTTAATTTGTTTAGCAACATCTTATATAGTAGCTTATAACTAGGTTATTTGCTAAGCTTAAAAGTTATTTAGTAATTATACAAACATTATATTAAAAGCTTATTAGACTTATTTTAAAAAAAGACATATAACAAGTTATAGTAGTTTTAAAGGACTATTATTTTTAAGTTAGTGCGTTTTTAGAGAGCTAGAGCTTAGTCTATATTAGAAATTATAACTATGTAGATTTTATAATCTAGTTATTAAGCTAAGGTTATAAATAAGGCAGGTCTTATATAGCAGATGTCTATCTACTATTTAAGTTCTAGTTTATATCTAAATTAAGTAAGTAAAGATTTTTTAAAAGCTTTTTTTTTTTAAGTTTAAGTAGTTATTAAATTATCTTATATAGCTTATCTTAGTAAAAGGCCTAGCTTATTAGCCTTACTTAAGTAGTTCTTTTCTAAGTTATTAAAAAGTAGGTTTAAAAACCTTTTATATTAAGTGCTACTTAGGTGTTATTTAGGTGTAAGCGTAAGCATATATTTTAGCATTAGAAAAAGTTAAAGTTTAGAACTTACTTTTAGTAATTAAAAGTAACCTTATACTAATACAGCTATAGTTGTCTTAGAATTAGGTTATAACATTCTATGTTTATTACATAGAGCTTAATCTGCTCCTTATAGTGTTAGTAGGTAATTATAATAGTTATAGTATAAAAGATAGAACTTTTTTTAAGTTATTTTCTATTAAATCTAGTTAGGTAAATTATTTAGGTAAGCAGTGTTAATTAAAGATTTAGTTTACACGCTAGTTCTTTATTAATATAACCTATACTATTTACTTTTAAGTTAATAAGAGCCTATATTAAAGCTAATATAGTTCTTTATTATAAATATATAAGAATATTAACTTAGTACTTCTAGTTATTAGTAGAAGATTTAGCCTATAAGTTAGCAGAGATCTAGTGTTAAATTAGTTTTAAAGAGCAACTTAGCTCTAGAACAAGCCTTTTTACAGGCTCTTACTGCTATAGCTGCAGCTATGTTAAGAGTAGTAAAAGGGATTAAAGCTTAAATATAAGTTAAAGCCCTTACAGAAATAAAATTAAAATAGTAAAAATTTTTAATAAGTGCTAGCAGCGCTACTTATGTAGACTTAAGAAAAAGAAATAAAGTAGTTTTAAAAAATATAACTATGCTTACTACACTTAAAGTATTAACTTTTTTTCTTATAATTTTTACACTTTTTAGAACTAACTAGAGCATAATTTAAATTAATTTTTATTATGTTAAAGTCCTTATTTATAACTGCGCTAGTTTAGGGGCGTATTAGAGCTTGTATAGGAAGGAACCTTATGTTATTATTATAGGTAGCAATTAAGTTTGCATACATGTTAAGGTTGTTTAGAAGAGGTTCTTCTACTATAGCGCGTTGCAGTTTAGTTAAAAGGGAGTTATATAAATCTATAATTAGACCTATTTTATTTAGGCCTATATTAGATATAAGTTAGTAGAATTTAGTAAAGTGTAAAGTAAAGCTTTTTTTTCTTTATTATAAAGTGTTTAAGTAACTTAGAGCTATTAACTTTTTATTTAGGTCTTTATAAGTTGCTTATAGAAACACTATAAATTAATTTAAGTTAATAATATCTTTATTTATTAGTAAGTTAATTAAGGCTGTTATGTTATAGTTAAGTTAAAAGTAGGCATATAGTAACTAAAAGTGTTTAGAAGAGAATTAGTCTATATTTTCTTTAAGTTTATATTAGAGCTTATGTAGAAAGAAAAGTAGGTCTTTTTGTTTTCTATTAAACAGTAGGGGATTAGAGAGTTAGTTAGATTTTATTACTAAGTTAGAGAGGTTATAGGTTGTAAGTAGTGTTAGGTAGAAAGAAGTTAAGCTATCTCTAGACTTCTAAGTAAGCTTTAAGGCTTGTAAGTTCTTAGTTTCTACTACTATAATAAAAGTTAAGGTAAAAATAGACTACTTAATAATGTAAAGCTGTTTTTTAAAGTCTTTTTAAAAAGCTTTAAAGCTTACAACATAGTAGCTTTTTTATAAAGTAAGCGCTTCTTAGAAGGCTTTTTAGCTTACTTTAATAGCTTAAAGTTATGTAAGTACTAAGCTTATTAGATTAGATTTAGAGGCTATTCTTAGCTAGAGTTTTAACACAACATAATGTTATAATTATGCATAAGTAAGGTTATAGAGCTTTATAAAGGTCTAGTTTAATTACTACATAAGGTATTATAGTAACTATAAGATGTTATGTAAGAAATAGAAAAGTTTAAGAAAAAATTAGTAATTAAATACTTAGCTTAGAAGTCTAAGCGCTTTAAGTATAAATTAAGCCTGTTTTAGGTTTAGTTAGTGTTAAGGCAGTTTGTGCTTAAGTTTATGTCTGTGTTGTGTTGTGTTTATGTTAGACGTGCACTAATAATACTCTAGTACGCGTCTAATATGGTTATGTCTGGGATCTGGGGAGGATACCGTGACACTAAGTCTTATACAACTCCCTATTATTACTATTAGTAGATAAGTGTAGAATAACTTAACCTAGCTAACCTAGTTTCGCGAATACACCTAATTTCGCGGTATCTTTACCCTAGATCCTGTAGTTCTTATTAAATAACTATAACGCTTCTAATAATATATCGTTAGTAAGTTCGCCTTTATTAAACTTTTTAAATAGTTACTTTAATATGTTTAGCCTCTTTTAAGTAGGTAACTTGTTAATGTATTATATAGTTAGTTTTTTATTAAACCTAACTACTTTATAACGCGAAGAATAAGAGGTAGATATAACTATGTAAGAAAACTAGAAGTATTAGGTATTTATAAGCTAACTCTAAGCTACTAGCTTACTTGCTTTAGAGTAAAAGTTAGAGTTTAAAAGTGTTTATTAGAACTCTAATAAAAGAGTTAGTCTTAGCTAGAAGAAGCTAATATTTACTAAGCTAGATCTAGTTTCCTATTCTTAGCAGAGGGTTACATAGCAAAGCTAAAGGTAAGGCCTAATTATTTATTAATAGCAGCTATTAGCCTTTTAAACATTATTAAAGTTAACTAACTATTTTTAGTAATAACTACCTTGCCCTTAACTATAAATTAGAAGTAATAGAATTAAATAAGTATATACTAATACTAGGGATTAAAAATTAAAGCTTTTTCCTAGAGATAACTTTAATTACTTAGTTAAAAGAAACCCTACTCTTTTTAACTCTTTCTAGATAAAGTCGTGTAGATAAAATAAAAAGATAGATTATGCTATAGGTAAAGACTTTATCTTTGCTAGGGTTATAAGTTTTATTTTAATGTAGCGTGGCTATCTAGCGTTCTTCTGCTTTACATGCAGGGAAGATGCGCGCCTATACAATTAGTGCTTGTATATTGCTAACTTTATTATTAATGTCTAGCTTAGTAAGCCTGTTGTAAATGTCTAAAATCTTTTTAGTTAACTTTTTAGCTTTACTAGAGTAGTTTTGTCTAATTTTAATCTTAATAAGGGAAAGAAGTAATCTTTAAAAGCCTTTTAAATAATAGTTAAATCCTTTTATACAGTTAATTTCTTGTTATATCATCTTTTTTCTTTTCTCTAGATATACTATTTATATAGTAGTCTAGAATAGCTTGCTCTAATACATGTAGTTAAGCTTACAATAGAGGTTAGTAAAATAAAAAGTAATTAGAAGCTGCTTAGACTTAAAAAGCCTAACTATTTTAAGGTAACCTTTAAAGCACTCTTTTACTTTATTAAAACAACCTTTGCCTTTTAATATTTAGCTATTATAGTATAATTAATTGTAAAGAAGATGTGTTTTACTTTCTAAAAGCTTACAGCTTAAAGGATTCTATTATAGAGCCTTCTATGCTTTATAGAAGTTAAAGTAGTAGACATAGTTATAGGCCTGTAATATATGCAGACGTTTAAGAGGTAAAGTTTAGATATTTAGGCTCTAGAGCTATAGAAACTTTTATATTACTTGCTCTAAGTTAAATATACGTTCTTTAAAGCAGAATATAATACTCTACTTGTACATAATCTTAGCTTATAAATAGGTCTATTCTAAAGAGGATTTAAACTTTGTAGCTATTGTAAAAAGATGCTCTTTTATATTTAGTCCTTCTAATTTAGAGGCAGCTAGTAGAGTTTCTACTATATCTATACAATAAAAAGGCTCTAGTCTAGTTTCTATATATAGGCGTAAAAGATAATAAAAGACATCTAATAACTCTTTTTCTATAGAACTAAACCTAGTAGTGTATGTTAGCAATCTAGTAAGCAGAAGTAGATTTTTAATTATTAACTTATAAGAAGTCTACAATTAGACTGCGTAGAAAAACGTAGTAGTAAAGCTTAAATGCTTAGTAAAGCTAGTAACCCTTAAACTCTTTAAAAGAAATGTAAGCTAATTCGTTCTTGTAGACGTCAGCCAAGTCTTCTACAGTAATTATAGAAAGTAATATAAGATATTCAATACTATACTTTAGCGTATTTAGGTCTAGAAAATCGACGATATTCTAATAGAAGCTAGTATAATATAGTATTACTTTAAAAAACTTGCTATACTTATTTATCTATCGTTAGAAACTGTTAGATATGCGCACCTACTGTCAAGACAGGAGGAACGCTTGACGAAAGCTGCTACATAGTACGAGCAATAAGCTCGAACAGTATGTTGCAGCAAATTGCAGCATGTTGCAACCTGGTCGCGCATAGGGCAAGTGCGCGAGGGACTCGGATCGGAAAAACAAAAGCCGAGCAACACGAGTAGAGCAGAAAAAGGATCAATAAATAAAAATACAATCAATCATCATCCGATACATCATATCCAAACCCATCATTCATCTCAGGAAGCCTAGAAACAGTGCTTCAATCTGACAGAAACAGGTTACGCAATTAAACAAAACTTTTAGAATATAGCTGCCTATAGTATAAAATAGTAGCAGTATTAGACATTTTAGTAAAATATAAAAGGCTGCTTCTAGCTAACTTATATCTACACGACTAACTCTAAGAAGAGGTGCGCTATATAAAATATCTAAGCAAGCAGGAAACGAAAAAAGTACCTATGATAGGCAAAATAGCTATAGCCTATAATTAAGAGCTAAGCTTAGAGGCGAGGATATATGCTTCTAAGATAGCTAAGTTAGAAGAAGTAGCTGCTTTTAGATTTCTAATAGCAACGGACACTAAGGGCTAACATATGCTCTAGGCAGTAGAAAGCTAGTTTCTTTAGTAGAGTTAGCACTAGTCTAGGAAAAAGTAATAGAAGGTAATATACCTTTCTTTAGGTAATTTAAGATTGTATTAATTAAAGAGCTATATCTTTTAGCTTAGATAAATAAGTTACTTTAGAGGCTAATATTTGCAATAGCTTATTTGTATACTTTTACGCTAGCTTTTTTCTAACTAATACGTTAAGTAAACTGCTTATAATATTTCTTCTAGTAAACTTACGTATATCTCTTTCTAAGTAACTAGATAACTTTTAAGACCTTCCTAGGGTCTTCTTTGTAGAGTTACCTACAAAACTAACTAATCTACTTTTATTTACTTCTAATTCTAAAAATTCTATAGATTTTCTCTATAATCTTAGCTTTAGACATTGCTTAAAATATTTCTATATCTAGAATTCTTAATACTATATTATCGATTTTTATCTTTTTCTTATACAACTTAGTTAATGCGTAGCAATATACCTGCTTTAACAGCTTAGTTACTCTATTGCTCTTTTTAATTTAGTTAATAGAGCTATAGATGTTAAGTATAATATTAGAATACTAGATATCCTAATGCTTAAAAAAGCTAATAGAGTTTAATAGCTATTATTTTCTATAATTTACTAATAGCTCTTAAAATGTCTTGTTTAGATAAGATGATATAAAGTTAAAGACAGCATTACTTAATAGGTTTAGTAGATTTTAGTCGCGCTTTCTTTTGTTTAGAAGCTTAAGATTTGTTGTAATGCTAAATAACTATAGAGCTTTACGTAGAGTTCGTGTTAGAAAGTTAATCTACAAAACAGTAAAATTTTACGTCTAAATATAGCATATAGATCTTTTACTTTATTAGTAGTAATTTTGTTATATAATCTTTCTCTTAGTTTACTATATAAACAAAATATTCTAAAGCTAGATAGAGCTAGTATACTGTACACTCTAACTGCAAGAGTAGAAGTAGATGCATTATGCAAGGTTCTAGAGGGTCTTGCTAAGCCTATTCCGTGTAGAAGTAGTACAATTGCACTATACTACTAAGTATTTATAGCAACCTTCTAATTACAATAGCTAAGTTTAGATGCGTTTTAGACAAACTACTACTATCTAATTTTACTAGTAAGGTTGCCGTGCTCTTTTTTGCTAATTGTAATGCCTATTAACGCCGCGTGCGTATCCGTGTCTAATAAGCTACGCAAAATATAGAAACCTACTAAGTACTTATCTTAAAAGCAACATGTTAATGCTAGACAGCTTTCTAAAGCAAGCGTGCTTGCCTAAAGTATATTATGTATACTCTTTTACAAAGCTAAGATTAACTTTGTTATTTACTCTTTGCCTTGCTGCCTTTACTAGCTACCTTCTTGCACGTCTTTGTTACCTGCATGCATTATAGAAAGTTGCCTTCTAATAGAGCTACTTCTATGCTTTAAGCTTCTTTGCTATAGCCTTGTAAGTCTAAGATCTAACAACTAAGTACTAAAGGGCATTACTAGAACTATAACAATTACTATTAAATATAAGCCTACTAACAGCGTAGATAACTCTAAGACTATAGGTAGCCTAATTCCTAATAGAAGGGCTCTAAAAGAAGAGCCTAATACTCTATTGCAGGATAATTTATCTCCGCCCTTCTTTTTTTAGACGCTATAGGTAGGTCCTTTTTACTTATTTGTTTACGTAGAATCGAAACGTAACTTCTAAAGCGCTTAACAACTACGTTGTCTACAAGATACTCTAGAATATTTTAACTTAGCTACGCTACCTCTTTCTCTGCTCCTCTATTCTTTCTATACAGTTTTTCGCACTTTAGGTACATTTTATTGCATTAGCATGTTGCAGTTTCTTTCTGTATTATAGTAGCGTTAGCATCCTCGAGATTAGTGCCTTAAAGTACTATAGTTATTATGCTAGTAAAAAGCTTCTATAAGTACGTAAAGCTAAAGCTCTTTGTCTAGCCTCTAATTAAATTATATATCTCTTTGTTAAGATAGACACGTGTATTTGTTGTTCTCTTTATCTATATCTTTGTATAAGCAATTTGCTTCTTTTTTTTTAGTAGTGTAAACTTGTACTTTTAATTAAAACAGCTAGGCTGCTTTACTATAGCTAGATCTAGTTAAAGTAGATTATTTGCAAACGCAACTATAAAGACACTATAATTAGATTCTAGTCTATTAACTTTGTTTAGAAAATAGGTACAAACGTTAACTTTTACAAGGCTATCTAGATCTTTAAATATAAAAAGACAGAGAGTAGATTAATAGGCTTTTAGAAAAATCTAACTAATTAAAAACTATTTACTTTTTCTTTAAAGTAGCTTAAATAACTTAACGTATAATAACTAGATAAAGTCTATGCAGCTACTTAATACCTTTGCAAAAGTTTTAATTATAGTTGTTTTACTATTTCTAGAACTACTAACGTACCTAACGGGTTGGCCGGCTACACAGGTTGGCCGGCCACTTTTGCTAAGCCCCTACTACACTCTACCTATCTACATAATGCCTTAACAACAACACTAGATTAAATCTTCTAAAGAATGTTAGATATAGCTTGCTCTTTAGGCTTTTAAATAAGACTTAAAACTCTTTTTATAACGCGCTATAGCTATTTATAATGTCTTTTACACAACACTAAGTAATTAACGCGCTAGACAGCCTTTAAAAGCAGAATGCTAGCCTAAATTAAGAAATCTAACTAAGCTTAAAAAAAAAGTAGTTGTTAAGTACATACTTAAGCTTATTATACATAGATTTCCTCTTAGGCTTGTAGCTATAGCTAATATAGCTAATTCTTTACGCGCAGAGTGTAATCTAGGCTAGGTTAGCTTAAACTAGCCTAGTATGTAGGTTAAGCACTGCCTTAAGTTTATAATAAAGTTTAATTATAAGTATAATTATAAAAGAGCACTTTATAAAGATCTAGAGGTTATCTAGGGCTAGTTTTACCTAGTAGCTAACATAAAAGCTAAGTATAGTATTTAGAATAAAGACATGTATAACTTTAATAAGTTAGGCTTTATAATAAGCTAGATATTAACTAGAGCAGTTATTATAGCTTTAGAGAGATAAAGACAGCTAAAGGTAATATAGTAAGGTAATAGAAAGTAGATAATAGTTATTTAAAGCATTAACATAATAAAGTAGGCTATTTTACTCTTTATTATCTTTAAGGGCTGCTATTACCTCTTTGCCTAGTATAAAAAAAAATCTACTTTAAAACTAGGTTATTACAGTCTCTAAAAACAGCTAGACAATAAATAAGCTTAGGCTGCAGTAGTTAAAGCACTTTAATAAGCTTATAAAAAAAGAGTTATAAGTGCTTATTAGCTTTTTATTATTAACAGCTATAAAAGCTATAACTTACTTAATTTTTAGTAGTACTATAAAAAGAATAAGATTATTACTATCTACATGCCTTTACACTTATTACACCTTTTATAGCCTCTTAATATAAGTTATTTTACTCCTCTAAAAAAGGTGTATAAGCGCTAAGCTAAAGATCTTATATATAACTAAATTACTTATATTATAAAACTTAAGTTCCTACTATGCTTTATACACGCTTATAATGCAGTAATTACTTTTAGTAATATCTAAGAAGAGTTTTAAAGCGCTAGTTTAGTCCTATTTAACCTAGAATAGGTTAAAATAGCCCTTAATATCTAGTTATATACTCTATTACTACTACTGCCTATTAATAATAAGCCTTAGTAGTTGTAAACTTTAAGTAATACTCTTAAATTTAGGTTATAATTAATACTTATAAAGGTAAAAATTTAAAAGCATATAGATAGCTTACTAACATTTATAGTAGAAGCTTTTAAAAAAGTCTTAAAAAAGGCAGCAATTATTGCGCATAAGCTAGTGTTAGTGTAAAAGAAGATTATAAAGCTTTAAGTAGTAAATAAGGCTGCTACGTAACATAGATTGCATAAAAGAAAGCAGATTTAGGTAAAAAAGACTTTAATAGTTAAAGATAAGGCTTGTCTAACTACTCTAAAGAAGCTTAAAGCGCGTAGTAATAGGAAGAAGCTAAAGACACAAGTGCGCGCTAAAGAAGGTAAGCTAAGTTAAAAGTAATGTAGGCAGTGTAATTAGACTAGGCATAACTTATGTATATATAAAAAAGTAGCAGAAGTAGACTTTAAATAATATCTTATGTTGTATTACTTTATATAGGGCTAAAGTAGGCTGTTTTGCGCTAGAATAGGGTGGTTTTAGTAGGGGCTTGGCAAAAGTGGCTGGCTAACCTGTGTGGCCGGCCAACCCGTTAGGTACGTTATAAAGGATAATACTTTGCTTCTATAAGATAGTAAGTTCTGCGTATAACTACTTACTGTTAAAAAAGCTATAGATATTATTTATTAGTTACTGTGTTATATCTAGATCTAAAATAACCTAACTAGTAAGTTAGTACCTTCTTTACCTATCTTAAACTATTAATAAACCTATATTATCCTAAGAAAATTACTAAATAGCCTTTTATATAGGTTTACTCTTTATCTAATAGCTATTATTAAAGACTAAGACTTCTTAATAGAGTCGCGAAGTCTACTTAGCTATAGCATAGGTTAGAACATCTGTCTTTTTATAGTAACCTTTATTGTCGACTTTTTCTCTCTCTCTTTAAGAATATAGAACATTTTATAGAGAGGCTAGTAGAAATCTCTTTAGATAACAGTAGATAATATACTCTACATTCTTCTAAATATAGCAGTAGTAAGCGAACTATCTATTATCTTCTAGGTCTTCGTCGAGTTTCGCGTTATTAGGGAACTATTTTTAGGTATAGTTAGGGAAATTATTAGGTATAAGAGTGTATATAGCGAAGCCTGCTGTAGTAAATTCTAGTAGAAACACGTTATCTACTATAGTTTTAGTTGCATAGTAATTCGCGTAATGTTAGCAAAGGAGGTTAAGAACAACGCTTGTAGTACTAATATATAGACTATAGTAATACTCTCTAAAGTTATAAAAGAATTTAAAATGTAGGTTAAGTAATAAGCTCCTAGCTATAATAATGCTAGGTAAAAAGATAGGATTAATAGAGTAGTACTAGGGCAGGCTTTTAGTAGAATAAATAAGGAATAATTTAGTAACCTAAGAAGTATAGCTAGCCTTGCTACCTACTCTCTAAAGGCGTTACATAATCTATACCTATAGAAGAAGGAATAATAGTAGCTTAATAGTACTAATATTATTCGCTCTTTATTATCTTGCTTGTAATCTATATCTAGTGTACTCTATTAAGGTTTATATTTTTCTAAGTAGTAACTCTAGAGTAGAGTTATGCATACATTTAAAGCCTTGTAGCTCCTTCCTAGGGCGCATAGAGACAAAAAAACAGTTATATAACCCTTACTAATATAACCTTGTATATAAGTATCTAAATTACCTCTAGGTTAGTATAACGCTATTCTAAGACTAAAAAAAGAATAGTATATTTTGCATGTAGATATATAGGGAAGAAAGAAGCGCTTTGTAACTTGCTCTATAAGAATAAACGCTTGCAGGCGTTAATAAATTAGGTTTAGAATCTTGCACGCTTAGAATTACTCTTAATTAAGAGAAAGGCCTAGAAGAAGAAAGCTAGGTCTCTACTAAAGAGTTTAGTTAACAAGGCTAAAGAGTTAGGTTAATTCTAAGTTAATATACTACTATATATAGAAGTCTACTTAATTACATGCAGTATATATAAGAAGCTTAGGTATTAGCGTACTTAGATAATAGTACTATTAATTTAATATCTTATATATGTAAAGAGTAATACAAAGCTATTTAGAGCTAGATTTAGACTAGAAAACAGTTACCTAATCTTTAGATATTAAAAAGTTAGTAAAGTCTTAGCTAATTAGTGCAAACACCTAACCTAGCTTCGCCTTTCTAAACAATATTCTACTACTACAAGAGCCTAAGCAAGATAGCGAGTAAACTTTAAGCTTACTAAAAAGCTTTTCTTTTGCTTTGTCTATTGCATCCTTTGCGCTAGGAAGTAACTTAAAATGCATTTAGCTAAACTTTCTAAAGTAGTGCTAGAACTCTTTTAGCAAGTCTAGTTAATTTTTAAGGCACTTACGCATTAGCGCTATTACTAAAATCTTGTAGCTAAACTCTTTTACTTTAGCAATCTTGTAAACTTTAGCCTATTAATTTAGCTTAAGCTTAACTAAAATAGTTAAAAGTGTAACGGCGCAGGCAAGACAATGGGTCCGAATGCGGTGGGAATCCACTCAGAGGCATATGGGAGTGCGTGGGGACTCTGAACCTGGGAATGCCATTGACACCTATAGGCCTTGTACAAAAGGATATCAGAAAACTACCAAGCTAGCTACGGGGGGCGAGGTGCGACTAAATACATGAGGGAATAGGGGTAACAGCAGGGGGCAGGGCAGAGTCGGGGCCAGGTCGAGCCAGGGTCGGAGCCGATACGGGGACCCTTCGGATAGGTTCCGGGCGACCCGAGATGGAACGATTCATGAGAATCGTTACAAAAAGCGCTACTTTGCTAACATATATTAGAGTAGAGAGACAGGCAAGAGAAGAATTATTGTCTATAAGCTAATAATTAGATTGTTAGCAAAATAAACATTTAGAATAATACTAAATACGTTTCTATAGTACCTATAGAGGTATATAAGACGCAAAGCAACAAGGCAACAAGATAACTAAGTTTATAAGTAATAAATTAGCTAACTAACGTGTATAACTAAAGTAAACTACTTAGGTAGAAGGCTAGACTATGCAAAGAGAAAGTAAGCAAAGTAATAAAAGTAGTATAGAAGAAGGTAATAGCCTAGCAGTGCATAGGATAAACTACAAGGCTAAAAGCTATATTTATATACTTTTTACCTCTAGATTATACTCTACTATAGACAAAGAAAAACTTACGCAAACTAGCTAACAATCTTTATTAGACTATTAAAGACGCTATTGTTAGCTAAATCTAGCTAAACTAATTAGCATGTAAGCTTTAAAAGCATGTTAGCGCTTACTCTTGCTAGAGATTCTACTATAGTCTTCTAAGAGTTAAAGCTAATCTATTGTAGAAGTTAAGTAGATACTCTCTAGATCTTAGACACAAAGTTTATAGTAATTAATAGTACTATCTAGTACTTTTAGAGAACAGCCTACTAAAACCGCAAAGCTAGCCGTCTAGCCCTTCTTCTCTTATCCTACTTAGATTGCTAATGTTATTATAGAATAATAATAATTTATAGCGTTAAATAACATTATAAAACACATGTTTAACGCTACTCTTCGCTGTAGTCTCCTAAAATCTGCAATTTAAGTCTTTAAATACTTTTCTTTTTTCCTCTATTATAACCCTGTATTTGTCTAACCTGTTAATCTTGTTGCTAACTACAACAATAGAAGGCGATTTAGAAGAGGGTAAAATAGAACCTAGGCTACCTTCTATAGCTAGTACCTTTTCCTTCTTTATTACCTTGTATAGAGCCTGTATTTTCTCTAACAACAACTAATTATAAACGTTATAGACTAGAAGAAATTCTTTACTATCTCTTATTATTCTATCCCTGTACGTATCCTTACTTCCTGTGTTGATAATCTCTATAGCATATACTTAAACCCTAAGTATACATTACACTAAATATTAATTCTCTAAAGTAGAGTTATATACTTTAATAAATTTACTATTAATAAGCTAAGAACTTAATTAGACTATAGTAAAGAACTAAACTTCTGCAGAACGCACTTTCTTAATTAACGCTATCTTTTCTACTCTACGTTTACCTATTACTACTAATTTAAAAGGAATCTTCTTTGTTTGCTACAAGGTACTCTAAGCTATACTTTTAGAAAGCAATAATCTAGACTAATAAGCTGCTTAGTAGTTAGAGTATACATTCTCTATTAGCATAAGAAAAACAAACGTACATTAACAAGGATTAACGTAAAGTAGAGGTAGCAGTAATAGAAGAAGAAGATAAATTAGTAGACGTTGTAAAAAAGCTATACTTATTTATCTGTACATAAAAGGCTACAAGGCATTTAACTCTATCTAAGCAGGATAAAAGCTAACTTCTATCCTATGTTACTAGTAAGATTAGATAGCAGCAGTTTGTCTAAAACGCATCTAAGCATAGCTATTGCAATTAGAAGGTTGCTAGAACTACTTAGCAGTATCTTGTTACCTAAAAGGGCTGCTAATAGGTAGCTAGCTACCTAGAAGGTTAGTTTAAATAGTTTAATACTATTTTTAACTAGAACTGCGTTAGGCTTTAACTTGTCTTATAGGCAGCGTGCTAAAACCTTGTTTTATATAAGATATTATTAGTAATTCCCTATATAGAGAGTACAATTGTAGTAGGCTTTTAGAGCTCTCTAATAAAGTCAGCAGCACAATATACAAAGACGTAAAGTTAGAACTATCTACTAAACTTAATTAGTATAGAAGTAGTACGTTTATACTACTTTTACATAGAATAGGCTTAGCAAAGTCTTATACTTAGCAAGGTCTTGTAGAACCTTGCACGATACGTCTAGCATAACTTCTACTTTTGCAGTTAGAGTGCATAGTACACTAGCTCTATCTAGCTTTAGAATGTCCTGTTTATATAGTAAACTAAAAGAAAGATTATATAACAAAATTACTACTAATAAAGTAAAAGATCTATACGCTATATTTAGACGTAAAATTTTACTATTTTGTAGATTAACTTCTTAACACAAACTCTACGTAAAGCTCTAAAGTTAGTAGTAGCAAGTTTAGTAGTCTAGATAGGTTTTACCTAAATTACCTAAGGGGATTCACGCTTATCTAAGCAACTATTCTTGCTATAGCTCAACAGTCGCCTAATTATAAAAAGCTGTTTCTTAAGTAGCGAGCGCGAAAAGAGGCAATGTAGGCGTAAAGTAGCAAAGCAATTATAAGATAGAGCTAAAAAGAAAACGTGTAAGACAACTCTTCCCTAGTTCTTTAACGCCTACTATATCTATCTACACTTTATAGAAAGTTAATTCTTCTATACAATTTATTGCAACTCTTGTATAAAAGTGAACTAACTAAAAGTATAGCTCTCTTTTTAATTATCTATTATGCCTACATATTCTACACTTGCTAATGTTAATAATAGCTTTTGTTACCTTATTAGCATCCTCGAGTACACTAAGCAGGGCCGAAAACAGGAAACAAAAACGCACCTCTATTCTAATCTATTTTTAGCATAGTTCCTATTCTAAACCCTAGCTAAGCTAGCACGGCAAATTCTCTATTTAGTATATAAAAAGCGCTAAGGCGTAATTCTATTTACTTTATCTAGTCTATAAAGCGCGCTGTTGTAGTTAAAAGCTTAGATTTAGTACTAGGCGTAATATTAATCTTACCTCTCTACCTTTATAACCTCTACTTCTATACACTAAACCTACTTGCTATAAACCTATCTACTATAATACCTGCTATGCTCTTTTATACTTGCGTTGCGTTGTTATTCTTAAATTATACTGCTATAGCTTTCACGCTGTTAGGTTGTACACTGTCAGATTGAAGCACTGTTTCTAGGCTTCCTGAGATGAATGATGGGTTTGGATATGATGTATGGGATGATTGATTGATTGTCTTGATTGTGTTTTTTTTATCGATTCTTTTTCTGCTCTACTCGTGTTGCTCGGCTTTTGTTTTTCCGATCCGAGTCCCTCGCGCACTAGCCCTATGCGCGACCAGCTTGCAACATGCTGCAA
>NW_022985207.1:0-1962 GCF_010093535.1 Lindgomyces ingoldianus
CCCCGACACACCGATGTGGCTAGAGAGGTGGAACAGACGCAACTATCTATAATGTAAACATGTTTTACACAACACATGCTAGAGTAAACTTCATGCAAATTAACAGAAAGGTGCACCTATATTAGGTATACATTTTTTTAAAAAAGAATGTAAGAAATACATAAGGTGACAGAGAAATAGCGTTACCAGGGTTTATCCGAAGAAATTCTAACTAACTAGCGCGTCCAAAAGAGGAGATTCTGCTCAACTTTTTGTTCTGCAAACCCGAATATAATAAGCAGAGCAAGCTCTGCTAATTATGCATAACTCTAGTATAAACTTTGCTTTAGAAAATTTTTAAGCTTATGTAAAAATTATAGAAGCTACATATAGGCAGATGCCTATAGAAGTATATTAGGTAGTTAGAAAGGTTAAGCGCGCGCACACACCTCTCTAATAAGTATTTAACATCTTAAAAACTAAGCTAGGTAACTATACAGATAATAAGGCTATTCTATAGATAGCAGTTAAGGCTCTAAACAACACAGCTAGCCTACATAGTCTAGTACCTACGCTGCTAGTCTTTAGAGCATACTTAAGAATTAACCTAGACTTTTTACTATTACTAGACATTATTACATAAGCAAGCACTATATAAAAAGTAATAAAAATACTTTAAAAAGACTATGTAAAAGTAAACATTAATTATATAATTAACACTTATAATAGCCCTATAATATATAAAGTTCTTAACTTCTCTTTTAGCTTAGAGATTATAGCATAGAGAGAGAAGAAAGGCTAGACTAGCCTATACAAGATTAAGAGTATTAAAGGGAGAGATGTTATTATTAAGAAAAAAAATAGCTTACTAAAGCTCTAATATACACAGGTTAAACTGTACTATAAAAAAAAAAAAGATAACTTACTTATAATAAATAACCTAGATAAACTAATCTCTATATAAAAAGATTCTCTAAAGAAAAGAAAAAGAGAATAGCCCTACAAAAATGTTATAAAGGCAGAACTAAAGCCTACTATAGACTAAGCCCCTTAGGATAGTAATGCTGCACTAGTGTAAAAAGAAGATATAAATACTAGAAGAAGTAAAAAGTAAAGAAAACTTATATAAAGTCTAGACTAGGTATTTCTAACCTAGAAAAAAAAGGATAATTAGGCTTTATTTATTAAGCTTTATATAGATAGTGTAATTACTACACCTAAAAAACTATTTAAGAAATTAAACTATATAAAAATAGACACTTTAATTATTAACAGCACTTTTAAGGTTATAGTGTATAACTTAATAAAGTATAAAAGTTAGATTTTTAACCTTTACTTTATATAAGAAGTAAAAAGTAAAATAACTTAACTATATAAGAAATCCTGCCTAGTGTTTGCTAGCTACTTAGATAAAAAAAAAAAAATCTTTACCTAGTTACTAACTATCTAGAGAATAAGCTAGAGACTACTCTTAGCTATAAAAGTAAGCTTAAAAGCTATATATAGAATGCATTTTAAACTGTGTAATATTATATAAGTATATATTTAATTAATAAATAAGCTTATGCGCACGCTGTACATAAAGCTACTAAAAGAGATGCGCTAGAGCTTTTTACTAAATATAATACTCTAGGTTATACAACCTTTGTATAAAGCTACTAAATTAGAACTGTATTAGTTTAAGACATACTATAACTACTATAAAGAAAAGCTATGCATATACATCTCTTTATATAACCTTTACCTCTTAATTACTAATAAAAGAGAGCATACTTTTAGTATTACTAGTGTATAAATAGATAATACTTTAAGCATTATAATAAAAAATTTTATGTAAAAAGAAAAAAAAAACTATAAAAAGTAAAGTTTTATGTAAAAAGTAAAACTATTTTAGTAAAAAAGTAACTTATTAAGTTTAATAGTAGAAAAATTAAACTTACGCACAACATAGTAGTTTTTACTTAGAAAAAATAAGTAAGCTAC